>NW_024962335.1:7735575-7864382 GCF_019238085.1 Lagopus leucura
GCACCCCGCGCCCCGCCGCCGCCCGCCCCGCGCTGCCCCGCCCCGCGGCCCGCCCCGGCGCGAGGGAAGGAGCGCGGTGCCGGCGGACGCCCGCTCGGGACTTTGTGGTCGCCGCGGCAGCCGTGGAGGGCGTCCCGTCCTCCCCAGGGCTCGGTGCCCGGTGGGGAGAGCGCCCTGCTCTGCCCTGCGCAACAGGTGGGTTCTGAAAGTGGAAGAAGGGCTGCTCAGGGCTGGCCGTCACCAAAAGGCACCGAGAGGGGATGGCGGTGGGTCGTCAGCTGAACGGGGGGGGGCAGGGGGGGGGGAAGTATGAGTGCGGTGAGGATGAAGAGGAAGGCAGAACGCAAGGTGGGGAAGCACAGGTGCAGGGGCAGGGCAGGTGTGGATGGAGAGAACACATGCATAAAATCATAGAATCATTAAGGCTGGAAATGATCACTAACACCATCCAGCCCAACCATCAGCCCATCCCCACTATACCTACTAACCATGTCCCTCAGTGCCACATCCACACAGTTCTTGAACACCTCCAGGGACAGTGACTCCATCTCTTCCCTGGACAGCCTGTGCCAGTGCCCAACCGCTGTTTCTGAGAATAAATTTTTCCTGATATCCAACCTGAACTTCCCCTGGCACAACTTGAGGCCATTCCCTCTCATCCTACCACCATCATCTGGGAGAAGAGGGCATCCTTCACCTTGCTGCAACCTCCTTTCAGGTCACTGTAGAGAGCAATAAGGTCTCCCTCTTCCCTAGACTGAACAATCCCAGTTCCCTCAGCCGCCTCTCCTAAGGCTTATGCACCAGACCATAACACCACTGCTATTCTCTGGACACACTCCAGCGCCTCCACGTTTTTCTTGTACAGAGGGCCCCAAAACTGAATGCACTCAAGGTGCAGCCTCACCAGTGCAGAGTACAGAGGGACAGTCAACTCTGCTCCTGCTGACTACACTATTTCTGATACAAAACGCCATTGGCTTTCTTGGCCTCCTAGGCACAGCTGCTGGCACGGTTCAGTCAGCAGACAACTAATACCCTCCAGGTTCTTTTCCACAACTCATTTGTCCAGTCACTCTGCCTGTAACAATGCATGGGGCTTTGACCAAAGAGCAGGACCTGGCACACTGTCTCGGTGAACCTCATGCAATTGGCCTCAGCCCATTGATCCAGCATATCGAGATTCCTCTGTAGGGCCTTCCTACCCCCAGGCTGATCAACACTTCCTCCCAGCTTGGTGACATCTGCAAACTTACTGAGGCAGCACTCAATCCCCTCATCCAGATCGTCAATGAAGATATTAAACAGCCCCAATACTGACCCCTGGGGAATACCTCTGGTGACTGACTGCTGGCTGTTTTTAACTCCATTCACTACCATTCACCATTGGGCTGGTGACCGAAGAGTGGCCTCTGCACATTCCTTCCCCCAAGCTCTGTGCCCAGGGCAGGGACGAGCTGGGATTTGGCATCTTGAAACTAACATGTGGGGCTCATACTAAAAGCCAAACCTGGCTGAATCATGTTGCCTACTGCCCGGCTGCACCTGGCCAGCCTACATTTTTTTCATAAAAATCTCAAAAATTCAAAAGATCAGATGTACTTTAACCAAAGGCTTGTTCAAAGATCACCGTTTCATGTGCTGCAGGACACTGTTACAGTTTAACAGAAGGCCCTGGGGCAGACACATGGGCAGCAGAGGGAGAGGTGGGGGCAAAGAAGTCTGGATACCCACTCACATTGTGTTTGAAAGGAATAGACATTGATTTGTTTGAAGAAATGTGGTCTCAATTCAAAGCCCAATGCAAGCAATGGGTGTTGACCTGGGATCAGGTGTTTTGGGGTGGGGGCTGTAGCCACCTTCCTGTTGTCTGTTTTGGTACCACGTCAATAATCTGTTCTATGAAAACCTGTCTTGCACTCTTCCATTTTTTTTGCAAACCACTGGAATTTTTCCAACCGTTGTCAAATGAGTAATGAAAACATTTCATTGACTCATCGTGTTTTGAAGCAGCTTGATTCCCATGTTTTCTGTATGAAAACAAACCCGTGGATAATCCGGAGTGACGACTACTGATTAAAGCTTCATATTTCCTTGCTTACGTAGCTGTTAAAGCTGAGCTCTGATATAAGGCAGGACTTCTCAGGCATATGAAGGAAACAAGGGAATCAGAGTGCCGTTACTTTTCACTGTACCCAGTGATCAACTTTTCCGAGCCAAGTGTTTTGCATGCTGGGCCTGTGCATGCAGGATTGAGAGAGCACTTGCATGGGATTTAGTGTAATTGGAAGTCAGGTCACAGCAGCATCATGGCAATGATAGTGCCGTTCTGCAGGGGCCCAGAGTGAGGATGAAGAGCCCTATTGCTGCCCATCTCAGGCAGATACGCAAAGGGTCAGTGGTGAACTGGAAGAGAGGAGTAGGGAATGCAGGAGGTACTCCCTGCAGTCCTTTACTGGGAGCAGTCTCTGGGGTAAAACATGCTGCTTGCCATGGTAATGCCTTTACTGGCACACTAATAGAGCCATGTGCCACACAGTCTGTTGGAAGTCTGAACCCCCTTCCCTCTGCTGATATCACTGGCCCTGGTGAAGGAAAGGGTCTCTCTGCACCACTTGTAGAGTAGTATCACTGTGTTGGAAAAGACAACTAAGATAATCTTGTCCAACCACCAGCCCATCCCTGCCATGCCCACTGACCATGTCAGTGCCATATCCACATGTTTCTTGAACACCCCCAGGGATGGTGACTGCAATCCTTCCCTGGGTATCCTGTGCCAGTGCAGCACCGCTCTTTTTGAGAAGAGATTTCCCCCGATATCCGACTTGCCAAAGGGACCTTGCAGTCCAGCACATGTTCCTCACTGGCTGCAAGATGGGCATCGCTTCCTTCACTGCCCTTTCTCCAGGTCAGTGGGACACATGAGACCCTCTGTGGTGTCCCAAGGGGCTGTCAGCTGCTGCCCTCTGGCAGGGCTTTGCTTCAGGAAGGAGGTGGAAGCCCTGAGGCTGGCTGCAGCGTAGCATGGTCTCCAGCCGTGCTTGGTTCTACCTATCTATTGCTCAAAAAAACCCACACCCAAAGACTTGTTTTCAACAGTACATCTTCTAGTTCTGTCATCTTACTGGAAGCGAGGACTGAGTTGGCATTTATTCCCAAATTGAAGTAGTTCACAAACCACATCAATTATTTCTCATGTGCAGCTGTTTTATCCATATGCTGTGGCTCCAGGCACTGTAAGGTTTTTTTCCTCTCTCTCCCTCTCTTTTTACCATACATTTTGGACAAGGAGGAATGAAGGGGAACCAGCTAATCCGCATACATCCCACTTACAGCAGATTCGGGAGAATAAAAAGCCAGGCATGAGAGAAACAGAGGTGAAAGGACCGGCCGCAGAAAGAGAGCAGAAAGAGAGTAGGTGTAGGTGACACATGCAGTGTGACATTATGGCTGTTTCAGTATCTTCTCTAATGCTAGGCAGAGGACAAAGCCATTTCATACTACAGATTCCTTGACCCGTATGAGGCTGTACACAGTAAGAGTCATCACATTGTGGTGCAGTATGAAGACTCAGTGTCAGAAAGAGCTCGTGCTACGCTAAGTGAACTCATTACAGTCAGACCTCACAGTATTTAGATCACTTAGTACTACTGAGTATTGTTGAGTGCTGGCATAATTTATGGTAGAAAACACATCTTAAAAAGGGAATTTCTTCAATTTGTCTAACATACAACTAGCAAATTATCCACAGTACATCACACAGTTAAATGATTGACCTTGTCAGTGGAAATGGCAGACCACTTAGCTCTTCAAACTAGAAAAGTTTCATAAATGCGGAATGTGCTGTGTCTGACAATATAATGTAGCAGAGCTATGGATTCAAGTGACACATGCACATGGGTCTGCGTTTAGTCTAGTCACCAGTGTCTGTTGTCAAGCTTGGATCACTAGAGAGCTTTTAAATGTCTTTTTTTTTCCTAGGTGGTTAAATACGACAATGCTAGTTCTTCACTGTCTGTGGACGTAGGACATATGAACTAAGAAGATACTCAGGGAACCAACTTACTTCTGACTGTCTTACTCTGGCATATATTAAAGTTGCATCATAATTTTTCCTGCAGTTGAAAACTGAACAATAAGCTAAACTAGCCTTTATTTTGCTTCTGCTTACAGCTAGTTCTGATGTCTCAAAACCATGCTGCAAGCAGCAGTGAAGTCATAAAATACCAGCACAGCCTGCAAAAAGCATTAACACCCATGAGGGAGTCTTCAGGGGCTATCTCCGTCCTCTTTGAAGCAACTCTGAATTTCAGGCCCTAGTGTGTGTGCCTCTAATTCACAGTATCCAGCAGGAACATGGAGGTCTGGATACGTTTTGCAATAAATCCCAGAAAAATGACAGATTTTTACAGGAGATCCTGCAGACCACATGCATGTACTCATGAGATTTAGGTGTTGGTTTCCTAGAAGCTCTCAGAGGAGAAAGACAGCTTCGCTGTGCACATCCACTTCTCACCGAGTGTAGATCCAAGCTGATCTGGGAAATTCACAGGAGCAGTGGAGTGTATAGGTGCTATGGGTCTGGGAGGCCCAAATGTCTATGTCAGTTTTGCAAACAGTCTTTGGGCACTGCTGAGTCTCATGCAAGACTCTTTGCTTAAGGCTTGCATATCTATATGCAGCCAAGTGCACTAATCCATCTAGGTCTTTCAGCAAGGACACGTAGGCTTATATAATGACATTTCAAATGCAAGCCCTCTTTATGCAATTGTTTTAACTCTGCTGAAATCTGTGGGATGATTTTGATAGCTAGCAGCCAAAGATTCTGCTGGCACCTCCTTCAAGCACTGCTTACTTTGTATTGTGACTGTGCTTGGAAATGGAGGAAAGAGCATACAAGAAGGGAAGGATACCAGCCAGGTGCTGCTTTGTGTGCAGAATGAAGCCATTCTACAAACAGCCCTGCAACTCCTGTTCATAAGAGTATGTTAATTCAGTGGCAAACTGGAACATTCCTACAGTATTTTTGAAGAAGTTCAAGTTGCTATATGCTTATACCAGGACATGCCGAAAATGGGGTGAAGTGGAAGAGTTTAGGTTTATCTTTTTGCCGTTGTTGTTGACCTGTTCCCTGCCAGTTTTGTTGTTCAGCTTTAGGTGAGGTCTCTGCTTTGGATCAGCTGGCACACCTGTCCTTTTATGCATGGTTGCTTTTTATGTTTATGTTGGAGAGATTCAGCTCGTTTGTTTACTGAGACTGCTGGACGTCCATGTGAGACATGTAGCTGCTCCTCATGGATTTCTGAGCTGTCCCAATGGTGTGTCCCTGAGATTACTAAGGATCAGGTGCTTCTGTGGCACTTCAAGGCTATGGGACCATAATTTTCAAGAAGGTTGAAAGCACATACCTAGGACTGAGTCAGCAGCCATTCTTTTGGAGTTTTTTGGAGAATGTTATATTAAACTGTCATATTAAATTGTATGGATGAGTAGCTATGAGATATGGTTTAGTGGCTTGTGGTACCAATGGTAATGGGAGCATGGTTGGACTAGATGATCTGTAGGTCCTCTCCAACCACGTAATTCTATGATTCTATAAACAACAGCAACAACACCAACTGAACCAGTTTCTTATTCTTGAAATGAAAATTTGAATAGTTTTTAAAATTATTCTTACTTTTGGAGCATCTTTCTGCATATCCTTAGGTGTTGTCACTGATGAGAGTCTCTGAGAGTTTCGCTATTTGCCATTTTCATTATATCAAAACGGTGAGTTGACAAAGCAGCTGAAGGATGTGAACGAAGCCCTCACTCATAACAGTGAGGTATTGGGATGAGTCCTGAGTAGAATTAAACATCTTTCTTAGAAAAGAATCCTAACCAACCAGCTATTGTAGGCTGAAATGTTCCCAGTGTTTTCTCCTTGCTCCTTCACATTTGTTTAGCAAATGTTTCTTTCTTACCTCCCTCTGCATCCCTATCTCTTCCTCTTCCCTTATTACCTTCCTGCTGTTTTTTATACCAAATTTGTATAACATTTAGTGTAAGAAATTAACACTGGAGAACACTGTGCAACTGAATAATAAAGGAAATGCTAAAGCATGGTGGATTGCACTTTTCTGGGTCATGGTAACATTCTTGTGCTATAAAGCATGAGTTCAGAAGCCAAATGATTTGTGGAACTCAAAACCATAGGACAGTCACTCTTTGTGTTTTCTGTCTTTGTGGAATGAGTCTAGACTTCTTGGAAAGCACCCTATTGATAGCCTTGAAACTCTTCCTTCATAGCATAAGAACAGTACCGCAGTGACAGAGTAACTTTCCATACACCCAAGCTACATCCGAGCTGTTCAAATCTGTATCCTTATCCTCATCTGACCTATGTTGTAGTCCCACAGAAGCTGCTGGAATCTTGTGCCTAAGATTTTGCAAATGAAGGAGTGCTACAGAGACCACTGTCTCTGTCTTTCCGTCTAGATTTGTGCTTAGCCTCCGAAAATAACAAAATACAGCAGAATAGTGGTATATTTTCACAATTATGCCCATAAATCTATGAGAGACAAACAGGGAAGTAGTCCTGGCAGTGCAGGAGCAGTGAGAAGCTTGTAAATGACTTAACTGACAATCTCCACTTATTTCTCACTGATTCAATTTGCAGAGCAGTTCTGGTACGCAAGATCACCCTTGAAGACCCCTGAGCCAGAGGCTCTGCTCCAGGTGAGCAGCACTCCAGCACCCAGGGGCACATGCAGGTTGGTCGGTCGTTCAGTAGCTCTAAGCCATGTGCATGGTGATGATGTCAGAGTGGCAAGGAGAACCCCAGGACATGCATAAGGTGGATGCTGCTTTGATCTAGTGATCAGCTTAGCATAATGAACTACCTACTCAAGTCCTGACCCTCTGATGCTTTAATCAGAAACCTAATGCTCTCCAGCCTGTTACAGGGAGCAAGGACAACTCAGGTTATAGAGACCAGAAGGTGGCATGATGTCTGAAAAGCAGATGACAGGACACTAAGATTTACAACTCTTCTGATTGTCTGTGGCCCCAGGCCCAGTGGAAATTACATTCCTACTCACTGAAGCACCACTAAGCCTTTCAACTCTAGTCCTTCAGTTTGAGTTTTATGATGCCAAGGGGATTGGGCTCATTGCCCACTGACAACACAAGCAATGAATTAATATTCCTTATGCCCTAGATCTTTTCTATAATGGAAAAACTCATTGGACAGCACCTATAGGGCTGTTCATAACCTTGGGAACCCATTGTTGGAAAGATGCTGACACGCTGAAGGGAATCCATACAGGAGTGGGAAGAATGAAAGGGGGAGAGCAGACCTTTGAGAAATGGGCAGAAAACCAAATCTGGTTCTCTGGCCTGGCTAAACAGGAAGTGAAGAGAAACTTTTGTACATACATACACTGAATCATAGTATGATACATAAACGTTTGTACATAGAATCGTTGTATGGTCGTTCAAGGTAGTGTAGTGCACAACACAGCTGAGAAAAGAAAACCTGAACCGAATGCCAGAAACAATGAAATGAAAGGAAAAAAATGAAAGAAATGGGAGTGAGAATAAAGAAGTGTAGGGGATTTCTAGCTCCATTATAAAACTCTGTGATAACATATGTGTGGATAATATAGGAATATCAAAGCAATGAGAAACTTATGTTTCCATTTCCAGTTCATATGTCTTTACAGATCTTAAGACAGAATGTACCGACCTAGAGGGCTAATATTTTTGAGAGGCAAATAAACACATACATAGTTGCTTATGAATGAACAGTCCACAGCCATAGACAGGATAAAAAAACCTTTTCAAGACACAGACCAGACACTAAACTCTGGGGAATATCTCTTAACTATCATCAAATACTTTCATAGTTTTCCATTCCAAGCTTACTTGGCTCTTCACCAAGCCCCAGCCATTCTCAGAGATGGTACATGGAATGACTGAATTAAGGCTGAGATAAAGTTCTTCTTCCCCAGTTTAAAAACAGAAAACACCGGAAAAGTCTGAGGAAAGATAAGGAATGCTTAAGGGTTAAATTCAGAATGATCCAGGAGTAAATAAGGCTGGGAACTTTTTATAACTTTGTAATTTTGGCAGAGGATAACATTCTAAATACATTCCTGACTGATGAGATCCCCAAACATCTGCAAAGATATGAGCTGATAAGAGATCCCTAATTCTCATTTCATAGAGGACAGACGTAGACATCTCTAACAGCTGGAGTGACTGTGAGACTTGGGCAGAGACAGTGACACAAGCTGTCAGAAGCTGAGTAAGGAACTGCTCTCACAGCTGGATGAGAGAGCAGGGCTGCATTGTGAGAGCCCCTCCAGCCATCTGCACTGGGGTGTCCTCCTGAGCACAAAGTGATGCAAAGAGGTGACAGAGCTCTCCCTGTGCCCTGCCCACTGCAGATCTGAGTGGTGGGAACTTGTTCCAGCTCCTAACATTCCCACAGAACAATTTTCAGTGAGCCCTGTTTCTCTGTTTCTCCAGGGTTAGTGTTTGAAAGCATGACCCAGGCCCGTACCGGGCACAGGAGTTTCTACAGGAGTCTGAAGGCTGCAACAAAAGCTCTGAAACCTCTCTGACCCCTTGTTAACCCTCAGAAAAACACTACTTTGGGTTTCTTATAACCCTGTCAGGAACACAGGGTTCTTCCTGATCCCCTTTCTGTGCTGGGCCCAAAGGTAGCAACGTATAACCACAACACTCACAGCACCACACAGCCAGCAGACAGCCAGGACGAGTTTTGGATATGAACTTGGAGGCATTTTGGCTCCTTGTTGCCCTTGCCTAAATATGTCTGAGCTTCTGGAAACCAGGAAGGAATGGAAACAGCACAGGGCAAGAAGCTCAGATTTTTAATGGGATTAAAATAGGTCTGAAACCAAAGAAGACAAGATCCGGTGATCCAATGTTGATTGACTCTCCTGAGAGTCAGCCAAGGAAAACATGCCACTGTTCAGAATCATGCCAAAGAACAAAGAGGAGAGGAAGGAGATGAAAGGGAGAATGGAAAAAAAAGCACAACGCCACCAGCTCAGTGCACGCATCAAGCAGAGGTCTGCCACACCAGCACTGGTGTCTAATGAGGTCAGATGATAAGACTGATGTCAGATATTCGTCTGATTTTAGTAAGAAAATGAATCCAAATGAAAATATGTCTAAACACTTTTGAAGTCATGAATTGCTATTCTAGATAGGATGGAAGCAGAACAAGTTTGGGGGTTTAACACAGTTTAAAGGGCCTAGAAGAGATCGTTTTTCTTTCTCCTCCCATTCTCCAATTTGTGGAGCAACAGGACCTTCACATTGGGTGATCTAAACTGAAGCATCTCCATTGCTATGTAGTCTTTATTCCTTCTTCCTCATATGGAAAGGTGAAAGAAAAGAAAGAAGCAAAAATGAAAGTCACTTTTTTTTCTGAAAGAGCTGAAATGAAAAAAAAGTTTCATGCCTGTCCAAATTGTTCAATTTGAGCCACTTCACTAAAAATTCTGTTCTAAAGTATTTCAACAGAAAATAATATTCATTTTGATCCACTGTTTTAGTACGCATATGACGTCTTCTCCCTTGCTGCAGCTGTATGTCAGTAGTTGTGAGCAAGCTTCACCATTCTCTGAAAGGCAAGGAGAGATGTAGGACCCATTAGTTCTACATTTCTAAACAGAATGCAGAGACAAAGAAAGTCATCACATTATCCCAGCCTACACAAGGAGACAGGGGCAGAATCCAGAGCACAGGTTCACAACAGAGGCAGGAGGAAGGCTAAGAGCAACTCATCAGATTGCCATTGTGAAGGGTTGCTCACCAGTCTTCAACTTGAGTGTGGTGATTCACATTTTCTACTTCGGGACAATGTATTTTTCTTCAGTGAATTCTTGGCATTATGTGCCTCTGACTGTGGCCTCCCACGCACAGCAGCTCTGTACTTTGTGAAAAGCAACGTCCATTGGCGCTGAACTCTGACAGCAGATTTCAGTGCTCAGTGAGCAGCAATGATTGCTTGTGTTTTTGAAAGCAAGAATAGATGCTAAGCAGAGTTTGGATTTCTTTTTCAAGGTAATTAAAAAACAAAATAGAAAAAAACAAAAAACCTCCCAAACAATCCACAACAAAATACTAAATCCATTAGGAACAACCCCCAGAACACAGCAACAAGTTTGCATGTGTCCATGTTATAACCACATTCATGATGTTGCTGGGACATGTGGTGATTGACTTTACAATACCATGGGCTCTTGGTGTAAGAATTTTAATTAACCTTAAGTTAAAGGTATAAAACTTGTGCTAGCTTGTTCCAAAGACCTTTTGTAATATTAACCCAATTACGTCAAACATTTTCTGTCAGCTATAAGGTTTATCATAAATCACAAGAAATCTTGTAATCATGTAGATCTGAGCATTATGCCTCCCCAAAGCCTCTTTCATAATGGGAAATACTGCCTCGTGTTTTTTAATGTCTTTCTTTCCTCCCTCCCTTGGGCTGTACTCTTTTCCTTCCTTTGTCCTTTCTAGAGAAATTAAAGCTTTCCCTTTGAATGACTGGAGAAAATCAACCATTAAGTTAAAATGTTTCTATCTCCTTTGTCTCCCTGTAATGGAGGAAATTTGCTTTCATCTGCACAATTATTCAGTGCAGTGGACTTCAGACTTAGCATCTAGCTTCTCCTCGGTAGTTTCTCCCATGAGGTCTTTCAGCAAAAGTGGTCATGAGTAATCATACAGAAAAGATTGCTAGACCCTGGGGACATTTAGCCCAAAGACAAACCCCATTCTTGAGAATGACTAACATCACAATCATCCAAACCGAAATACCAGAACCATGTGATGTTGTGTGCCTTGGGCAGGTTCTCCTAAAGTTAAAGACATTTCCTAGAAGCTGTCCTCCTTCTCACAGATCCTCAGGATGTCCAGGGCAGCTGGCTCAAGCATGGCTGGAGCAAACCAGACCATGTCCCTATTCACAGAAGTTCATTCCCCTGGGCAGTGAGTGCCTGGGTTTGCTCAGTGGTGATCTGGAGCCCTGCACTTCAGTCCCTAACACTGAAGGAGTATGTGAAACGGAAAAAAGGAGATGCTGCCATTAGCTAAAGCTGTCTTTAAGGGGAACCCACCCAGAACCAGCTGACAGGAGAGGCCAAGTCTCAGATGACTCAGATTACCACTCTGTGGTGACTCAAGGCAGGCAGCAACTTTGGCTAAGCTGCTTGCAGCAGTCATTGGGATGTGGCTATTTACTTGTTTTGGATCAAAGCATGAAAGGAGCAGCTGCTGCAGTGTCTTCGGTTTCAAGAAAAGTCTCGCCAGAGTGTGCAAATCTGGGGAATATATCTATGTGAGGTTTGCAGGTCAAATCCCATACTGGGGGCTTTGATATAATTCTTCAGCAGGCCAAAACTTCTGTTTCGATTACGTTGCTTCACCTCTTTTCCCTTTCCCTTCAAAGAATGCTGGTCCCGCTGCTCGATAAGTTTAAGGCTGGTCTGATCCAATGAGAATCCTTGGTGAGAATAGCTGGCTCCTACTCAGAGCCACCTCAATGTGTGAGCCTGACCTGCAAAGACAGGTGAGTCTGGGTAACACTGTCACATCACCACATGAGATGGAGCTACGTGAAGCATGGCAACAAAGCAGGACCTGATTCTTGGGCTCTGTTTCTGAGCCTTGTTGAATGTGGAGCTTAGGCCCTGAAGTACCCTTGAAGTGTACACAGCCACTCAAACAGGCCTTGATCAAGTGAGAGGCAGAGGCGTAGTGCCAGTGCTCTGCTGATCCTCTGGTCAGAGCCACTCAGCAGCACATAGAAAAGAAGCACATATTTGGGAAAGAAGACTGAAATGTTTTTTGTGTTTGTTTGTTTTGTTTGCTTTTGTGTACTTTTTGTTTGTTTAAACATTTGCTGGCTATCTGGGCAAATCATTTTCCAGCTAAGGATGTTCTTCAAAATGTTGGCTACTGTGATGGATCTTGGGGATTAGGGTGCCTGGCAAGTGAGCCCATGTGGCTTCTGATCCCCTAGGCAAACGCTGACATTTCCTAGCATGAGCAAGTTGAGTGGTGAGCACTGACTAATGAACAGCTGGTATGAATTCTTGACACTCCTGGAATCCAGAAATATGTTGATGAATTCTGGCAGAAGCCCAAGTATTTGCAAAGTAATGACTAAGGTGGTAATGAACTACAGCTGACTGGTTTGTTCATGTTCAGAGGCTCAGCAGTTTATCCAGCATTTCTGGCCCAGTTCTAGGTCACCTCTTCATGTCTGGGAGGTAGCTGGTGCTGGGCAATTCTATAAACCCCACTGTGAAACAAGGACCCTCAAGAAGACCCATGCTCTATTCCATTGTGTGCTTGCTTCATCTTAAGGCAACCAGGATTTTTTGGTTTGTATAAGGGCTCAAAGTTCCATCCTAGCTGCAAGGCAGGGTATGCAAACAGTTCTACAAACAGCGACCCAGGGAGAGAAGGTACCATAGGGAGAGGCTGAATCTGAGCATCAAATTAGGGAATGCCAGTGGCTTCAGCTTGTGTAAAGAGCAGCACGGAGAAGATTAAAGCTGATGAAGGAGACAGGGAAACTGCCAGGTGACTGGAGGCTTTAGGCTTAGATAATTCCAGACTGGGATTATTCTCTGAAAATACAACATACAGAAGCTGATAGACACCAGTAAATCTTGCTCCTGCCCCTCCCCCCCAACTAGGTCAACTTTGAAAATGGGATTTAGGGTCCTTTAAGAATTTCTGAACACACTGCCTCCCAATGAGGCACTTACTAGATTTGTAACCATGCCTTCACTTCTGTAGGATTTGTCTTGCTGAGCACAAAGACAAATATGGTCAGAACATCCTTCAGATAACCTTCCTGCAATAGCTGGGGACGTATCTGGATTGTCTTTACAGCCTCCTGTGGAGCAGATACATTCAATATTGTGAAGACAAGGTACATTTCCCAGGATGAGCCAAGAATGCAGACCACAAATTCTGGGGAGAAGATTCATGCAACTGTCTCAAATTCACCTAAACTCAGCCCAACAAATGGTTTTGCTTTCCCTTTTCCTTTTTCAAAAGGGATTTATTCTAATGATATGTGAATTTAACAGGCAGGTGAACCACAGATGGGCAAACATGAAAGATTGATGTAGCCAGATGGAATCATGTTTGTTTTAATCTGCCATCAGCAGGCACAGTAGTGACAGCCTTTTCACGCTGTTTTACAGGAACCAAACGCTCTGAAACTTGATTGCAATTATACCACAAGAAATAAGAAACCCCAAGAGAGACAGCAATAACAGTGAACGTGAGGCAATGGTGGAGTAATACTGCTACAGAGGGGATAAACACTTCATCTTGGCCTTCCTTGTGCCAAGATGAGCGGTCTGCTCAGGTGTGGAGCTGGAGGGGAATACAGGCCCCAAATAGCAAGAGATATTTCTCAGCAAGTGCCATTTTTCTGCTGCTACAACTGCTTCCTTTCCTCCTGCTACAGGAAAGAGCCCACAGCTGTAAGCAGAGCCCAACATGAACCCCATGTACTACGGTCTTCCCCCAGGCAGGCAGCCCTTAGCCAGGGTGTCCCACCCTGCATGTAGGCGTTCTGGGCCATGGCAGTTGTAGACTGAAAGCCCTTTTCCTGTGAGGTCACCACAATGGAAGCCTCCCTCGCTCTTCCTGCGTCCAGATCAGGGGCTGCCAGAACAAGAAAGACCTGGAGCTGTTGGAGCAGGTCCAGAGGAGGGCCTTGAAGATGCTCAGAGGGCTGGAGCACTTCTCCTATAAAAAAAGGTTGAAGGAGCTGTGTTTCTTTAGCTTGGAGAAGGCTCCGAGGAAACCTCGTTGTGTCCTTCCAGTACTTGAAAGGAGTTTATAAGCAGGAAGGGAAGCAACTTTCTACTTGGCCTGATAGTGATAGGACAAGGGAAGACTGGCTTTAAACTAAAAGAGGGGAGATTTTGGTTGCATGTTAGGTGGGCATTCTTTAGCCAGAACGTGGTGAGGCACAGGGTGACCAGAGAAGGTGTGGGTGTTCCATCCCTGGAGACTTTCAAGGCCAGGTTGGACGGGGCCCTGGGCAGCCTTACCTGGTGGGTGGCAGCCCTGCCCAGAGCAGGGAGTTGAAATTCAATGATCCTTAAGGTCCTTTCCAAGCTAAGCCATTCTGTGATTCTCCCCAGAGCCCCTGGCACTCCTGTGGCAAAAAGCCCTGTCAGTGCTTTCCAAGAAAAGCAGCAGTGTTTTGCTAAAAGTTCTGGCTGGCAGCAGGTTGGCACTGGGTTTCTTTGTTAAAAGATGACAGAGCTTACGTCTTCCGGGAGAAAGAAAAGTCCTATTGATATAATAATATCATGCCAGGCAGACAGCCCTGCCTGTGTAATCCGCCGGGAGCACAATGGCGTGTTGTGGCGCGGGCATTGTTCCCAGCTGAAAAGTGGCTGCGGTGTGCCTGGCTGAGGACGTGAGCCTGACTGACAGCTCCACAAAAGGAGATGGAGCTTGGGGAGCCCAGCTGAGGGCCGGGGGACAAGGCGGAGGCCCTCGGGGCCGGCGCATTGATTCCTTATCAGAAACGGGATGGGTCCTCTGTTTGGAAGGAACATGGTGGCAGGGAGCCTGCTCAACATGATGCTTTTTCCGCGGCAGCAGGCAGATTTTCCCATACATGCTTTGCATAGCATTATTGCTGAAATCCTGGTATTCCAAGGAAACACCAAAGCTAGCCAGAGACAGCAGTAATGAAATCCTACTGACACTGAGACTTTTTGTCTTCCTTTCTTTGCTTTCCTTACTATACAGAAGTACTCACCTTAAACTCTGAAATGTCACAGAATCACAGAATCACAGAATTGTAGGGGTTGGAAGGGACCTCCAGAGATCATCGAGTCCAACCCCCCTGCCAAAGCAGGTTCCCTACAGCAGGTCGCACAGGTAGGCATCCAGGCAGGTTTGCTCTCAGAGAAATCATTGAGAAATGTTGGTCATTTGAAGTCTTAATTGTTAATTGGTCACTGACAGTTGCCAAAAGCACTCAGGTTTGTAATAAGTACTTTGTTACTGAGAAGAAGTAGAAATGCAGATGATAGAGAAACATTAAAATACTGCCTAGCAGGTGGATTTTGGACATTGCAATTTACCGTTGCTATGCTAGCACTTTTTGTTCATTCAGATATCCTGGAAGCCATAGTAAACAGTGGAAGACATCAACAAAATTATGCTAATTATGGATGTTGCCAACAATAGAATGCTTTTTATCTTCAAAGAAAAACATATTGTTTCTGCCCATCTAGTGTTAGCAACTAGCTTTAAGGGGAACACTAATATATCTAAATCTGGCAACATTATATAAACAGAATTAGACACTGCAGAAAACTTGGTTTTCATTTTGCATTTTTTAATGACTTTGGCTGTTCAGTGGCTGTTGAAAAGTCTAATTGCTTGATTCTCTCAATAAATGTGATGAATGTGACAAGGTTTCTTTACAAAGAATTAAAAGGTAGTATCGTCTCATAGGCAGGAATTTGCCTTGCAAATTGCCTCTTCATCTTCTATCTCTCTTTTTGACATTGGTACAGGTTAGAAATTCAACTGAAGTAATGAGGTCATAATTTCAAGACACTGACCCTGGCTTGTCTTGGGCCAAACACTGATGCCATGTCAAAGATGATGGGCTGAGCTTTGTGTGTGCAGTAGAGCTAGGTTGTTGTTAAAACTTTGTATCAGTAAACTTCCCTCAAAATTTTGCATGTGCGTCTACAAACCTTTCTCAAATTGCAGAGCATTTGTAATTGACAAGATACTGTTTTCTATGTAAAGTGGTTTATAACGATTCCTGTATTGTAATGACAATTCCTAACCTGATCTATTTGCAAAACCTTCTTGAGGGCTGAACTCAGCTATCCGCTATGCAGTGAGAAATCCGGTGCCTATAAGACTAAGACTGCAGTCTTATTCGAGTAGTTTGTGGGTTTTGTGCCACCCCTCTACAGAAACAGAGTCAGCCAGGTGTGAGAAGAGCATGACAGTAGCCTGGCCAGATGAGTGCCGTGTCTAGGCAAATAACTAGGTTTTCCTAACACAGGAATGAAAAGCATCATTCTCCTCTTTGGAGGCTGACATTTTAATCAACACCCTTTCTCTAGTCAAACATATTTCAGTATTTTAGTGATGACAACTGAACAGAATCTCCATTTCTCACCTGACTTGAAGTGCATCTGTAGCATCCAAGCCTGAGCCATCAGCACTGTCATTAGGCATTCAAGAGTTGGCATGGTGCAGATGGCAGCACACATGCTGGGTAGAACCAAACTCCCTCTCTGTATTCAGGAAAGGGAATTATAAGATTTAAATGTCATGTAGCCCTAAATTTAAATGCCACATCACCACATTCTAGTCTTCAAAATCAGGCTGACCTTCTCTCTCCACATGGAAAATGGGCATTAAGTGCTATGCATGCAGTTGACTCAAATGCTGCTTCACATGTTCAAAACAGCGAAGATGAACCTGAGATAGTAGCTGGGTACCGAGAGAAGTGCATCACCTGCAGTCTCTGAAACCACTCCTAGCTAAGACACACAATTTTTGACAGCTTTCCATCCAAGTAATGACCAGGCCTGAACATGCTTAATTAGCGAGATCTGATGAGTGTAAAGCCTGGGGATGTATTAGCCTTGTTTCTAAATTTGGACACACACTTTGAACTAGTAATACACGAATTAAAAGCACCATATAAATGGGATTAGACTTGGCTTGCAAAATCTTGGCTTCTTTGTCAGGGGGAATAAAAGACAGCAAGAAAACACACAGTATAGCAAATGTTTTGTACACAAATGGCTAGGAACGGGAAAAGCACAACTTTCAATATCTACTTCTGAGCAGGTATGCCTGGGCATGCCTGGGGTCCTGTGGTGGGGAGCATGACATTGTGGGAGGAGGCTCATGGGAGAGCAATGGCACCCTATGGCATACTGGGCACAGACATCCCCTTCAGAAGGAGGTACCCTCAGTCCATCTACGCATGCAGGGGCTGCAAGGCTTCCAGGAGCACCAGCCTATCTGCTGGAGAGACACAGGGCTGCCCTGCTCCAGCACTATGCAATGGCCTGGCATCTCCAGCTACAGAGCAACCAGGAAGGTACAGTATGGTCCAGCCACCCTGATGTGGGGCAGCTTGGGAAGTCAGGGCTGTACAGGGGGCTGGAAGAATCCACCTAAGCAAAGCTTCCACATGGAACAATAATAATAATAATAATAACAACAACAACAACAAATAGGAATTATCCAGGAACACATACTGTGAGATTTACCCAGTGGCTCTGGATGTTCCCAGAGCTCCTATCATTGGACGTGAGGGATAAGGGCAAAGTAGCCATAGGCTCAGAGCAGCACAGCCACCGGACATAACAGGGTGATTACCAGAAAAGATAGAACACCAGAGGCTTCCGTTCAGTGATCTGTTGCAGGGCTTTACCCAGGGATTTTCTGTCTCAGCAGGAGCGCACAAAGAAAATGTAGAACTTGATGGTTGTGAAAATATGTCAGACAGCACCCAAACACATGCACCGTGGATGTACACAGCTTACTTACTACCTTGTACCTACCTCACATATAATTTCATAAGAGAAATTCAAGCTTTTTTGAAGAGAGTTATTTCGTAGGAGAGCATCTTCATATGTATAAATTCAGTCTAGCACCTGTGAATCCATGTCCTGGTATGATCTCTTGGCATTAAATTATATTTTTTCCTGTCTTGTGAATATTATACTGGATGTGTTTCTGTCTTGCAGCTCTGGGAGCCACAGATGCTCTTAGAAATGCATGGTCAAATTGTTTCTTCTAGTCTCCAGCGCTGTATCCCTAAGCAAGGATGTCCCAGGCCAGCCAAAATCTTTTCACTGGCGTTTCTACTTAGGAGAGAGCTAAATCTACTTCATGTGCTATTTTGTCTTCTTTTTCTTTCCTTATTTATCTGCAGATGTTTCAGGACTGGAGTAGAGTGCTTAGCATAAATCTCACAGCTGACGAACAAAAGACAATATTTCATGTAGTTACTTCCACATAATCCAGTCAAGCCATCCAGACGTTTGTTGCCAAACAAGATCACCAAGGTTAAGAGGCTTGTATACACTATTCCCATTTTTCTGATGACTTATTTGCTTTGTATTTAGAGCAGTCTGTAAACTATTTTTCTTTATAATGTAAAGGATTTTTACACACGTAAAGAATTCTCCATCCTTCACTTTACAGATGTGATTTAACAGTTCTTGCCTTCAGAGATTTTTATCTTGACAGAAATATCTGAGGTATCTAAAATATTATAATGGAGGTTAGAAATAGTACCAAGAACATAGGGCTTTTTAGAACTCATTCAGCCTGTTGCAGTGAAAGAAATTTTTTAGCTTTGGGGAGGAGTGTTTTTTTTTAGCTTTAGTCTTGGAAGGACAAGTTCAAAAGCCAAAAAAGTCTGGAAGTTTGAGAAACATTCCCTTTTTCTATTTACATGTTTGTTTTCCCACTGCAAAGTAGTTTTAGAAGTACATCCATGAAGACTTTCCAAGCATTCCTAAGAGACATTTTATATGGAGTGTCTGTACTGTAAAGTGGGAAGATGGACATTCTGAACTAGCTTTTCCCCTTGTCTGATAATCTTCCATATGAATGCACACTCAGAAAGTGGTTCTGTTTACACACCAGTAAATGTCACATCAGCTCCTCCCTTTGTCCCAGTGCACATCGGATGAGTTGCTGGTTGTTGCGTTCATGAAGGTGGTGGCCCTTAGCATTTGCCTCCTCTAAGAGACCATTCTCCTCCATGGGGATCTGCTGACTCGCTTCTCTCCAGAGTTCTGCATTTTATCACATACTTCAGGCTACAAGCGCTGGGCTCTGTTTCACTTGCAAATCTGTGGTCTGAATCACAAGGACGAGTATTGATGCATAAATTTTACTTGAGGTTTTAAGATGTGTGTGTCATGGGAGCCGCAACCAACACAGTTGTGTTAGTGGCTCAGAGATGCAATGCTGAAATCTTTCTTGTCTGGGCTATGTCTGTTGCTTTTTGCTCAGACAAGTTTTGTAGTTCCTTTTACCTCAGTATTTTTGAAGCCATTTCAAATTCACTGCTGAAAATGAACTTAGAAGGAATCTTTTTTTTTTCTAGATTTGATTGTACCACTGGAAAATGTGACATCAGCTATAGTTCATCCACGTTCAAGTGCAGCAACCACTTCTAATAGCAGCCTTCAGCAACAGTAAAACAACTTAGAAAACGGAAGGCAATTCAAAAATGTGTGGTCATCTTCAGGAAGATCAGTATTTTCCAGTCTAGAAGAAATTTCCACAGCCAAGGAGATTTTTATTTACAAAATATGACAGTATGTTTGTGTATTCACAGTCAAACTATTTTTTTCTTAATAAACGAAGAAGTTACTACTTGCAGTTAAGCTCCCTTGATACTAGCTTGGCAGGGTAGAAATAGACAGCAAAGCTTGTTCTCTGCTACCTCCTGAGTACATAAGCTCAATTCAAAAATATGAATATACCACAGAAAATGAGATACTGGAGTTGTTAGTGAATCTCCTGCAGGAAGGTTTCCAAAGGAGAGCCTCTCAGCTGCCTCCCTTCCAAGATTGTTTTGCTTCCAAGACCACAGCTGCCTCACTGCTGATCTAAATTTCTCCTTCACAAAGTCAGAGTTTCTCCTTCCAGCAGGTAACTCTTCTTGTTGGGAAGGGCAAGGCCCTTTGGTGGTTTATACCAACAGCAGACTCTGACTCTCTCTGCCTGTGACAAAGCACACATCCATGTTCACAGACATTTCTCTCCTCTCCCATTTCAGTATTCCATGACAGACTGCATGTGGGGGCTTTTTTACATCTTCCCCAAGCTGGACACAGTTGGGGAACAGCATATCTTTGATTACTTAGCAGTATCTCACCACAGCCATAGACCATGTCAACCAATCTTTTCATTTGGATTAATATAGGGTTTTTTTTCTCTCTCTTTGTACCTTTTTCCAGCAACAGCCATGTAACAGGTCAGTGGAACAATACCAACCATCCCTTGCCAACAGCTGATATCACGTTGATATTTGTCTGCTGGACTTCCATTTTTACAAGAGTGCAGTTCCTCTTGTTCCCTGGACAGACTGCACGTGTTGTGAGGAACAATATATTTGGCTCCCCTTTCAACAGTTACAGTTCCCAAAATTGAACAAGTCTGTAGTAATTCTGCCTTATCATTTTAATCTCCACATCTGCCTTTGAGCAATTTTTCTGCCTGCAACACACACAAATGTAACATTTCCTACTGATGTCACTGACATTCTCCTCCCTCTCCAGTTCATTAATAAAGTTGTTAAAAACCTTTCATTGGCCTTCAGGATGATTTACTACAGGTTGATGCTTCCATGACTAAGGGGGACGTTAGCAGGTCTGGAACATCTCTGCAGTTTCAAGTCCTGCCTACAAGACAGACTGCTTACAAGACAGAAACAACATAATATCACAGTTTTCGGCAGCTGCATGTTGATTAATCCCTTCTCATTTTCCTCCCTTCTTTCAGAAGTTGTTTCTTTGTGATTTTACTTCCCCCTCAAAGTTTAGCAATAGCCTCGAGTCTCCCCTCTCCACAGTGTTCATGTACTTGGAGAGCTGTGGCTCAGAAATTCTTCATTCTTATTTGCAAAGGAGCTGAGTGATGGAAACAGCACACTGTAATAATTCTTTTAATCAATTAATAAACTAATTTATTGCTGGAATTATTTTTTACTTTTTTTGCCATTACATTGGGTCTTGCTGGCATGTTCTTGTCAGTGATTCCAGCTGTGGTGGGTGGGATTACTCAGCAGCAATGCTGAAAAGTACTTACATCAGTGAAGCTTTTTGTTTGTTTGTTTTTTGTTTCTGCATTGAAATTTGTAAAAAAAACTACCTGAATTTTCATTATCTGCCACTATAAGCCAAAGACCTTATAAATCAACTGTTTTGCTCTTTCTGATCCTAATGTTTATACTCAAAAATATCACAGGCTTTCTATGTACACAGACAATTGCCTCTTCTATCACAAGATGTATGTAGCAAAGGTAAAATACGTGAGCTTTTTCAAGATTCTCCACGTCTTGCTCCTATCCCATTAGAAACAAGGGTGTCTCTTGTGTGTAGTGATAAAGCTACTTCATATTGCCCTTGTTGGATGTTCTGGGTGAAGACTTCTTTGTAAGCATCACTCTCTAAATTGGAGGTGTGGTAACACCTTGAGGTTGTGCCTCAAGAGCAGGGTGAGGAGCAGTGCCTAGGCTAGGAAGGAGAGGCATCTCAGAAATGCCCATCTACCACAGGCGTAGGCAGCATCTTGCATATAGCTTTTGACTGGGCTAGAACATCATGGTATAGTTCAACACAGCTGGATTTTAAAGGACAAACAGGACAGTGAGTCCTGTGTCCTAAAGTCGTATTTAATAGAATCATCCACCTTTTCTTAATTTCTTTTCCCAAACTGATACATTGATCACAATGGCCTGGTCAAGCCTAAAGAGAAGGTGAGAAAGCATTATGAAAATTAGACTCAGAACTTCAGTGCTGGGTTACTGCCTTAAGGGTGGACAATGTGAGCATGTGTTCTCTGCTGATGACAGCCTGCATCCTCCTCAGCAGCTGTGGTTTCATTATAGTATCATCTGACCCCCTGCTGGCCTCATTTTTCTCCTGAGCACTTCTTACACAGCCAATTTTTCTGTTTTTTCCCTCAGGATTCTTCACAAAGTCACTCTCCTTTGTGAGGAAAAAAGTCACTTTTTGCAGCAGAGGATCACCCCACACCAACCAGCACTGCCCAGTATTGTTCCTCTCCTGCTGCAGCGTTGGTGGCGATCCCTGGCAGAACCCGACTGTATCTCTGGCTAATGAGTTGTCAGAAATTCGGCTCCGTCCCTCGCCTCCCGGGCAGGTTATTATTATGAGGGCTGTCAGTGGCGGGTGAGGATGGGGCAAGCCGTCCATTCTGCAGTCAGCGGGGAGCTGCGAATCTGTTCACAGGGGATCAGCGGGGTGCTGTGGGAACCGGTCTGCCCTGCAAGCGTCCACCAAGGACGACCATTCAAGTGGGTTCATGGCAAGCTCAGCGCGCCTGCCTCTAATGTATGCCCTAATGAGCTGACGGAGGGTGTTCTGCCTGCCTGAATGTCTTTAGTGTGGCAAAGTGGAGTGGACATTCCCATACAATAGTGGGCTTAAATTCAGCTTCTCACCGACGCCTAATTCATGGGCGGAACGGCTTTTGTGATACCTATAGAACAGAAGTACAGTAGGTCATTTCACTAACTAATTGGAGTTGACAATTGCATATCTGTCCATATCTCAGAGCCATTCACATGCCTCTGGAAATGGAGGAGGTATTTTGTCTTTCTACATGTGGTCAGCTACTGAGGAGGGAAAAATGTAGGTATCCTTCTGTGTTTCAGACAGCAACAGAGCTTTGCAACAAAAAACAGAAGTCAATGTCTTTTTCACTTCCTGAATGGCAGGTAGAGCATTAAGGGTCACCATTCTCACCTCTGCTCTCCACTTCTCAAGCGATCCTTCGTTTTCCCCCTCCATCATTTGATACCCATGCAGGGAAGCCTGGCACCCTCATCACACTTGCCAGTGATCCCACACAGGACAGATCAAGAGCCTTAGTCTTACACACACCTTCTAGGTGCTATCACTCCCTCAACAACAGAATGGAATAATAGTCATAGTAACAATGAAAAATGTTCCTGCTTTACAAATGACTTCACAGCTTGCTAAAAGCCACTTGCTGAACCAGCAGCAGGGATGAAACCAGCCATGAACCCACACCTAGATTGGTAGGCTGCATCAAAGCTGCCATGTGCTGTAGTCTGTTTGGGCATAACATGAATGGTCTTCAGTAGAGCATTTGGTCCTCAAAACATCAGCCACCATGACTGTGGCATTCCGACATTCTTCTGAAGAATTAACAGCGGTTTGGGCTAACTTGGGAGATTTTTATTATGATTTTTTAAACAAAAGCTTGTCTTTGTCCACTTGTCGTGCTAGAACCTCCAGGCTTTCTCAGAGCAGCCCTCAACTCAGTTAACAGTCTATTATGAAATCATATGATTAAATTAATGTCTTCTATTCACTGAAAGTTTATTCCACATAGGATCTAACATGTTGAAACTGTCTGCTTAATACTTTATGCTGGTACTGAAGGAGAACGAAAATTGGTGTTTCCACGTCTTGGAAGGAGACAAATAAACTTTATGCATTGACTCCATCAACTCAGAAGCAATTCAGTTGTTTGTGATTTGACATGGGGGTTTTCTAAGATGTTGTAGAGACAGAAAGCTTATGAGGCCACACCACAAAAAGAACAAAGATGAGGTAAACTGCCACAACGTTTTCCTAAGTATATTCAATAAGGGTATTACTTCGCCTAGAACAAAAGAATTTATGATGTTTTTGCTCTTAGGAAACAATGACCTGCTACAAGTGTGGGAAATATGTTTTTTCTTTTTTTTTTTTTTTAAACCAAACAGTAAATGGAACACGCGTCAGTAAAGACAGCTCAATTTCGTTACGGTGGTGTGATCACAAAAACATTTTCTACCATGCAACTTTTAATTAGTCTCGCAAAAAATTATTCTGCTTCACTTATACGGGGTACAGTAAATGGCCACGTAAATGCATAAGGAATGAAATAAATACGCTTTGTTCAAATGTGGTGACCTTTGGGTGGGAGACAAAGATGATAAGAGAATGAAGTTTCTTTCTGTTTCCCCTTGTATCAATGTTCCCTCATGAAATACAGTAATTATGATAAAAAATAAACCAAAGTGAACTTCTTCACTTCACACTTCAACAGTCTTCCAGCCATACAGACGCATTCATGCATGTATGGCTGTCATTTCCAATCCAGACAATTTCTGATAAGCTTTAGCAATTCTGAGGTGCTGCCAGTTTGAGTGACAACCTTGATACCTGCAACTAAATGGTTAATCTGTTCACCATTGTGAATGTAATCAGTGCTCTTACACACAACAGAATCCCACGTTTTTCTAATGTCTGAATAAAGTGGTTGTTAGTAAATAATATAGGCTTTACATACACACTAAATGTAGTACATAAATATAGATCACTACGGATGGCATTGACTGCATTGTTTTGCAGTATTGCAGATGCACGTATAAAACACATATTAGATCTGAGAAAACACGGAAAGTGCAGCATATTTTCAAGTGACATAGAATGGATCTGCTTTTGTAATAAATATAATTGCATGATACTTTTCATTACAGCAACATTTCAGATGTAACGTAAGTGTGACTCATCTGTGCTCTATGGATTTTTAGTGCAATTCAGCACCCAGTTCCCATGGAACTCAGGGACATTCTGCCCTTGAAAGTACAGTGATTACTCCCATCCTGCTGCTATTTAAATGCACTTGAGATGATGTATACTTCCAAATGTGAACAACACAAAAACAGCGAAGGCAAAGGTTATGAAGACAAACGGTATTCCATTTCCCTCATTTGCTAAACACATTACAGCTCAGATCAGTGTGCTTAGCATGCACCTTTTGGCCCATCCTCTGAGGTTCGAGTCAACCTGGCACACATTACAAATGTTGTATTTTTCATTTCTGTGAGCTACTGTATACCCATATATTGATTCTGAAACATTGAATCTGCAGTATTCCACATTGATACTGCAGTATTTTTCATGTGTACTTAAGTTATTAATGTTGATTGCTCAGTTAAAAAAAACAATCATGCAAAAGAACACCATCTTTTCAGAATTAAGTCATTGGAATTCTGACAAACTTGGGACTGCCAATAACGGACCCATAAAGAAAACCTACTATGGATTGAATGTCAGAGAAAAGAAGGTCAATTATTGATAAACTCGAGAGATACCTCAATAAATACAGATTCTTAAGTCTGGTACGTGTTGTTCCCCAAACACCTCAGGGAGCAGAACTATAGTGTTATAAAGGTCACTGTCAGCATGGCCCATGGGAACAGCAGACCTGTGTCCAGCTGAATACCACGTGGTGAACAGCACCGTGGCAGCCAGGCTTCCAGCTGAACATTGCTGCAAAGTAAGCTGAAGAAGGACTGTTCACCTGTGGATTTGATATCCCTTGTTAAATACATTCTTCACTGTATCATTTAATCCTCAAAATCACCTTTCCCAATGATAAAGAATGATAACAGGTTCTTTTTGGAGTAATTCAGGAAGAACCCATAAAATCACAGGGGAGCTGAAGCGTTTTACATCCACTTCACAGAAGCATGTAAATCCAGAAAGTGTCACAAGTATGAACTAGCCCCTTTCTAATTACATATCTTTAACCATCTGTCAAAACAAGTAGTCACTTGCCTTCTGTGAAGCATCATATAAAAGGACCACAGTATCAGTCCATTGCAATCTACAACTGATCAAACAACCTTAAGGATACTTTCAGAAGTAAAATTTGTCAGAAAATACTTCACATTAAGCATGGATATTGTAAACCTTTGCCTGTTGCACATCAAAAAATGGTACAATTTCACATCTAAGCTAGTGTTCATTACATATAACCCAGATTAAATAGATAAGTTTATTAAGTAAAGTTGGTAATGCTGTTATTAAGTTTTCACTGTTTTCCATTCAAAGCTCCTCTTTTTTAGCTGCTTATAACTTTGGCAGATTTGAGCTGCCTGCATAAACATTTACAGGAGTAGATCTCTAGAAAAGCTTTCCTGGAAAGAAGGAAATCTCTGCCCAGCTAATATTTTTAAAGAAAATTTCAGCCAACAAGGTCACTTCCAAGAAAGGTTCTTGGGAGGAAAAAAGGTGACTTTCTCATTTAAAAAAATAAAGAAAGAAAGAAAGAAAAAAGCTTTTTTTTTTTCTGGAAAACTTTCAAGCTTTGGAGCAGGGACTTGGATATCAGAATAAATGGTCCTTGCTAAGGGTGTGCCTTTGGAGATGCTTGTGAAAATCTGCTGAGATGCAACCACCACGCTAATCCCTGATTGTACTCTTCTCCAAATAATAAGTCTGCACGTGCTGGTGGGAGCGAGCTGGCTCAGATAGCACAGTCTATTTGTTGGCAGAGAGGCAGGCTTATTTCAATTGTTTTGGTTACCCAAACTAGCTTAAGTATCTCTATCCTGCACTGCAGTAAACAGTGCGTTGGGATCTAATCTCCACACTCCCCTGTCCCTGTAAGTGCATCTGCTGCCACACTCCTGTGCAGAAGTGCTGGTTACCTACTGACCATCTCCAAACCCTGCTTACCTCCTGACCCTTCCCATCACCAATGGAGTTAGCTGTCACAGCATGAATGAGCAGCAAGACAGTGACTGGAAAGCAGCTGAAAATGGGCAGGGGATCACTCATACTTGGAGGCAGAAGCAAGAAGCAACAGAAGGATGTCCACCCAAAGTTTTGCTCTGGAGAAGAAAGACACCACATTGAGGTGAATGTCTGCCTCAACTCGATGCTGCTGAGCCCATTTGTGCTCAAGTGTAGGCAGGTGACAGCAGCTGCTAAATGGGCCATAAAAGACTCCCATGTTGTGACTCCCCATGTTCTTCTCCATCCTTTGTGCCATCCGCCTTGTGTGCTAAGTTCTTGTTCTCTGGCCATTCCCACAGCCAACTCCTTATTCCCATGACCCTTCCTATCTTGGGCAGGCAATGTCTCCGGGGTTTGTAGGGTCTGGGAAAAGCTTGCCCACCTACACAAGCTCGGACTCCTGCCAACTGCAGGATGGCAGCAGGGCTCTCAGGCTGTGCTTTCTAGTTTCTCTATGGAAGCTCTTCCTCCACCCTGCTCCATGGGGATGCACATGCAAACATGCCTGGCACTACAGCGGGCCCTCGGCTCTTCCTAACCCAGACAGGTCCTCTCAAAAGCGCCACCAGATTGGTGAAAAGGCAGAAGGCACTGCTCTCAGAGACACAGCAGTCTGTCTTCCAGCTGAGACATGGGCCCTGGGCTCAAGTTCAAGCCAAACACAAAATGCAGACATAGCCTCTGGAATACTTTCAGAGTCCGGGGGGTTGAGGATTTTTTTGTCTACAGCCCCTCCCTGGAAGGCAGCTTTCTGCTGCCCCAGGACCAGCACCAGCTCCCCTGGGAGAGGCACAAGCAGAGGCTCCCACCCCAAATCCCTCTTCCCTTCAGCTATCACAAGAATAGACATATCTGGCCAAATTAATAAAGCCACACATTCAGAGCCTCGCAATGTCATGGAGGTTGTTCAGAATATATTTGTCCCTGCAGCTGCCAGTCCTTCATGACTCAAAGGTTTCTTTGGACACTGTGTCCTTATTTCTCTGCCTCATTGCTCCAGAACATTGCTTGGGCTCAGAGTTTTCAAAGAAGTTCAGGGATCCTAGATTTGGCTCCTTCTTTTAATCCAGCAGCACTTCTCTAATTTTCTCCTCTAGAGCAGCTTTCATTCTGCTGTCTCTAATATGTCAAGGGAACCTCTGTAAAGCATCTTATCTACCTTGACCATTGGCTCCTGGTGACCCACGCACTCATCCAACAGTCCCATTGCTTAACCTCTCCTCTCCTCTCCTCTCCTCTCCTCTCCTCTCCTCTCCTCTCCTCTCCTCTCCTCTCCTCTCCTCTCCTCTCCTCTCCTCTCCTCTCCTCTCCTCTCCTCTCCTCTCTTCTCTCCTCTCCTCTCCTCTATCCCAAGATGTACTGTTAAAGATGGCTTTCCTCTGTTTGTCAGGGTAACTGTTGGTTTGAGATGGCTTCGGCATGAATAAAAGATTGTCAAGGTTTAGAAACTACTGGTAGGCTTGTATCTACATCGCTGGAATTTCAGCCATGGATGGAGGTAAAAAGGACAACAGAAGCAGATAAGCTTTCTTCATACAGTCCATCACCAAACACAGAGTCTCCAACATCAGACACTTTTGCTGATCCCTGCTCAGATTCCTCAAAACACTACGTGATTTGAAGCCAGCTATTAGTTTCTGCTAAGAAGTCTGTGTGAAAGCACAGTTTCCAAATTCCTTCTTCACAATGCTTGGTGTCCCCCTCCCCTTTTTTTCCAGTGCACAGAAGAATTCCAGTTTATTATTTATACAGATCACTTTGTTTTCCTCAGTACGTAACCTCCAATTCATTAATGTCAAAACATAAAAGAAACAAAAGCACATAAAGCAACAAAAGTTTTCCCCAAACCAGAAGATAACAGCTGATAATTAAGGAAGTCCCATTATTTCTTGGCAAAGGAGCCCGTGTTTTCAGAAGCACATTCTTAAAAGGCCTCCCTTTAATGTAGCTGCATAATTCACATGAATACTATTTTCACAAACAAATAAAGGTTTTCAATATGCATAAAAGAAGGCTTTAATGTTCTCCTAATTCCTGTACAATACCCATTCCATAGCATCCCCAGTACAGTTCGTCCTGGTGAAAGGTTCACAGCACAGCCACACTAGAAATCTCCACATAGAGAGCAAGATTTTTATGACTCCCCCAAGACATGGGCTCTTGTTAGTGCACAACCCCAGCCTCATTTCAAAACATCAGCATTTAGAAAGAAGGCACAGGGGTGCCTTAGATTCTGGATACCCACCTCTGAAACACAGTTTGGCTTGGTTTTCAGTGATGGAGGGAGAAAGTACAGGGACAATAAGGACAGCAGCATGCTCTTGTACTATTTTGTCAGTTTTAAATCAGTCTCAGGTTCATCCATCATGTGCCAGGGTTAGTTCTGTGCTGCCCTAACACACTGAGTTTATTTTGATGCCAACTTCTCCCTGAAGGTGTTGTCTCCAGGTGAAGACAGCATGGGAGCTTCATCCCATGGTGTCTTCAGTGTGATGGTTGCAATTCCAGTGGACTGTCTGGCATCACAAGTTGCTCAGTGTGGGAGAACAGTGCAGCAGAGCAAAACTCTTTTACACAGGCATCAGGAAAAGGTCTGAGATGTTCAGCCAATGTGCAGTTCAGATGTTGGAACCTGGGATAGCTCTGGAACTTTCCTTAAGTAATGTGTTTATGACAGGGAGCACAGGGTTATCACAGGGAGCTCCTGAATAGCTCTGGACAGCTCAGCTTTCTCTCAGCAATTTGTGCGAACAGGAGCCAGTCCCCTCTGCTGAGTATTCAGGTGATATGGTGTACTAATGATGTCGTTGAGCTTTTGCACTTAGATAATGTCTTTTAGGGTATCCTTCCACCAGACATGCTGCTGCTATCAGATGTCCAGCTGCTCAGCGCATTTCCTTAGGAATAAGTGTGGGCAGTCATGCTAAATTCCCAACCAAGCTGTGTAAGAGAATGCTATTCATCCATCCAAGATCTGAGGTTTGTATTAATCTACTACAAAAGCACTTTCCTGTTCATTTCCCGTTGAGCAACATCCTAAATATCCTGAGCCAAAGGCAGAAAAGAATGCAAACTATTACTTCCCCTATTACGTGAGGAAATACAAAGAGGACAAAAGGTGAAATTCACCCCTCTGCTGAAGGCCACGAGAAGACTCACGTAAGCAAACCATCCTCTGACTCAGAATGATTCAGTCAACAAAGTAAACAGCAAATTCCTCACAGGGGGAAAAAAAGAAAAAGCTATTTTGTTTTCCGATTAACCAAGTTATCCAGTTACCTAAACAAGATGTAGTCATGCGTTCTGTGCTTTCAGTACATCTTTCTACCCTACCAGCGGGCAACACCTCATCTGTAGCTGATGAGGTTACTGACACATGCATTCTTGCACTGATTATGAAACCAGAAGCTGAGCACTTCTACTCTCAACTATGACTCCAGTACTGATACCTATGACTCTGAGAAATGCGTCTATTCTCTGGTGATTTTACAACAATAGGGCTGGAATATTTAATCATCATATCACAGAATGGCCTCAGTTGGAAAGGACCACAATGATCATCTAACCACCAGACCAGGCTGCCCAGAGCCACATCCAGCCTGGCCTTGAATGCCTCCAGGGATGGGGCATCCACCATCGCCCTGGGCAACCTGTTCCAGTGTGTCATCACCCTCCGTGTGAAAAACTTCCTCCTAATATCTAACCTAAGCCTCCCCTGTCTCAGTTTAAAACCATTCCCTCTTGTCCTACCACCATCCACCCTCGTTTATACACTCTCTTCAAGGACTGGAAGGCCACAATGAGGTCTCCGTGGAGCCTTCCCTTCTCCAAGCTAAACAAGCCCAGTTCCCTCAACCTTTCTTCACAGGAGAGGTGCTCCAGCCCTCTGATCATCTTAGCGGCCCTCCTCTGGACCTTCTCCAAGAGCTCCATGTCTTTCTTGTACTGGGGGCCCCAGACCTGGACACAGTACTGCAGATGGGGCCTCACAAGAGCTGAGTAGATGGGGAGAGGGGGACAATCACCTCCCTCTCCCTGCTGACCCATCCTCTTTCAATGCAGCCCAGAACACAGTTGGCCTTCTGGGCTGCAAGCGCACACTGCTGGCTCATGTCCAGCTTCTCATCCACCAGGACCCCCAAGTCCTTCTCCAACTCATATATTAGAGGAACTGAGTGTATTAAGAAATGAATGTAGCTGGTCCTGTATTTCTCGGCCCAGGGAGCACCTTCTCACTCCGTACAAGGAAGGCGTGCAGCAAGCCGCCCGTTTAAGGCACAATCACCGTGCCAGTTCAGCACTGCCACCTCGTGGAAATCCATCTGACGGGAAAGAAACATTAAGAGCTGGCCAGGCTGAAAGCAGTCCTCAAAGCTGCTAAATCCGAAAGCGGAAAATAACAGACACCCTGCTGATGCAGATGTAGCTGCACTCCATCGCTCTCCCTGCGCAGCGCTACGTTTCTCCTCAGCCAGCAGAGCAAGCTGGCGGGGCACTCCTGGCACGTTGCAAAGTCTCCGCTGGCTGCACATGGCACAAACCCCGCCCTCCGGGGCCTGCGGGGATCTGGGGGCTGAGGGAGCCCCAGGTGGAGAGGGAAGACAGGGAGGGAGGGGCGACGGCCGAAGTGAGCAGTGCGGTGGCACAGGACCGCGCCGGCACCGCCCGACCACCACAGACGGCACCGCCGCGCGGACGGCGCGCGAGATGGTGGAACGGCTCGCAGCACGGCTATTGGCTGTAGATGAACGGGGTGGGGAATCCAGCCGAACCAATGAGAGCGAGCTCGCAGCCCCGTCGAACCAATGGACGGCCTCGCTTTTCCCTTCGCGCGCCGTGGCGGCGTAGCCAATCGCAAAGGCGGCGCAGCGGGGCGAGAGGTCAGAGATCGGCGCGGCGCCCCGGAAGTGGAAGCCGGCGCTGCGCTACCTTCCATTCTCTCGCAGCCCGCGGCGCGCACGAGGTGTTCCCGCGTGGGCCTGCGTTTCTCGGGCCGCCGCCGCGCGCCCCGTCGCCATGGTGAGGGTGGCGCTCGCGCGGCGCGGCTCGGCGCGGGGCGGGCAGGGGGCGGCGCGGGGGCGGTGGCCGTTGTTAACGGTTGGGAGGGGCGGGCGGTGCTGACCCGCGTTCTCCCCGCAGAGCCTGCCCCTCAACCCAAAGCCCTTCCTCAACGGGCTGACGGGAAAACCGGTGATGGTGAAGCTGAAGTGGGGGATGGAGTACAAGGGCTACCTCGTCTCCGTTGACGGCTACATGAACATGCAGGTGAGGCACGGCGAGAGAGAGGAGAGGGAGGGACCTGGGCCCTGGGCGCTGCTTGCTGGTGGGGGAAAAGCAGGGCGCTTCTGGGCTGCCCTCAGGTCCGTGTGGCCGGAATTGTTGTGAGTGAAAGTGGCCGTGAGGCTCCCGTTGATGTAATCTTTGTGCTGGTTTTCGTTCCAAGCTTGCGAACACAGAAGAGTATATCGATGGTGCGCTGTCTGGACACCTGGGGGAAGTTTTGATAAGGTAAACGTGGTGTCTGAACAGGGGAGTGGGGTCTTCTAAGTCTTGTGTTACTGCTTCTGTTAAAGCTTGTGGATCTAGGAGCTGTGCTTCTTGTCTGTACTGGAGTGCTAAACGTCACTGTAACTTGTGTGAAGGCTATGGGCTGTAACCTTTAAGCTGGGATCCCTTCTGAGGAGAGAAATAGATAGTTTCAGAAAGAAAAAGTATTTAAAGAAGTATTTATGATCCCTTTCTCAGGTAACTAAACACCTTAGTTCTCCAGCTTATTGCAGGTCTGTAAATCCTCTTGGCAGTAGTAGAATGTATTAGGATGCATGAGTTATTGTTGCAGCTGCTGAAAACATTGTGTGCGTGGAAATAACGCTTGGCCATGGCTGTTAATCCACATGAAACACTTTCTTGTACATCACTGTTAACTGCCTACTGCTTTCATAAACTTGTCTTGTATTTGCAGTGAATCTTTATGGAAAAGCTGAACAATGTCAACAGCAGCCATTTTTTGCACAGGTCTTGAGTGTTGCCAGGTTGCAGTCAAGTAGGAAAATGCTTAAAGCAGTGTATTTGTGAGGGAAACGAAGGCATTTCAACTAAGGGAACTCTTGATTCTATTTACAGGTGCAATAATGTTTTGTACATCAGAGGTGTGGAAGAAGAGGAAGAAGATGGAGAAATGAGAGAATGATGTTTTGTATGTCTGGAAATAAAGTTTTTTCTTTTTTTTTCTTTTCCACAACTTTGTAATCAGGTGTTATTTTTGTTGTTCTTGTATTTTACTATGGGAGAAGTTCACTCTTAAAAAGGTCTATGGTGAGACCTTAAAAAGGTCTTATTGATGTCCAGAAAAAAATGCTGGAAGAATAGGTAATGCTTTCAACTTTAAACTGAAAGTCTTTGAGTGAAAACAAAGTATGAAACAAAAAAAAAAAAGAAAAAACACTACACAACTAAAACTTGTAATTATTAGGCAATTTCTTTCAAGGGAAGCACTGGAATTTAAATGGTTCCCACAATGAATTAAATCTTTTAAGGTGTGTTCTCTAAGACAAAATAGATGGCTCACTCTCATATCGCCTCAGTGTGGATCAGTGTCAGAACTCTGCTGTTGCATGGCTGTGCTGTGGTGCAGACTCGCCTACAGTAGAAGATAAAGAACTTTGTGTCTTTAGCATGTAACTCACAGCTACAATGACAACAGAAGAGTCCAGGAGTAGACTGAGGATGCTGCAAGAATAGAATCAAAGGCAGGAGAATCTTGTGTAGTCTTCATGACTAATATCCATACACAAAGACTCTCAGCAGCTATAAAGATTCGTGAATTTCAGTGGCACTCATAGAGTTAAAACACCCTGTGAATTGGGAATGCCTGATCTCAGTCTGCTATATTATGAAAAAAAATAAATTATGAAAAGTAACAACAACCCACTCTTAGTTATCAGTCATCCAGAACACAATAAAGTTTTGGCAGGAACGCAGTAACTTTCTCAAATGTTAAGAGCAATCATTGACATTAACAGAAGCTGTTCCTTGCCTATCAGCATTTCCTGATGCAAACCATTGCTTTGCTAATGCTGCTAGTCAGAGCCTCCCCATGTGAGGAATCTACCTGCAGCTGTAGGTTGGAGAGGCATTCTGCAAGCCAGAACGCAAATGGCTATACCTCATGGATTTGTTGTGTGTAACTTTGTCCCTTCTTGTCAATGACTGCTTGTCATATACATCTGTTGTCAAATACAGATGTATATTTTCCATTTGCAGATGGAGAAAATAGAGCAAAAGCAGGCAGTGACCCAGCTATGGAGGTAAAACTCTGGGACAGAACATGAAACCTGCTCCTGTATCAGTGTGGTTCACTGAACTGTGAGCAAGCCACTGCAACTGAGCTTCAGTTTACTAAGAAGTGGAAATGATACTTAAGGCCCTTCTCAAGGTTTTGAAGTGAAAAAGGCCCAATTCTGTTGAAGAAATCTCATATTCCCATTAGGAAAAGAGCTGATTAAGCTAAAGCCAGTACTAGCAGAATAGATCAGTGCTTTTAAATTGGAGCTGGGCTTAGGACACCTCAAAACATGTAGAGCAAATGTGTTCCTAAATATTTTCAGTAGCAGGAATGAGAGGCAAAACAATATCTGGTTTATGATACAGTATGCACAGTTGAACACATACGATGCAGAATGAGGCCTTTCCCATGTTGCCATTGATAATGTCAGCAGTGTAAGTATTAGGGCAGGTTGGGACTCAGCAGCCAGCTGCTTCTCTTACTGAGAGCTGCTCCTCTGCTCGTAGAGTATGTGGGGCTGGGATGAGCTGCGTGAAGTATGATCTTAGCACTTCATCAGCAAGCGGTGCCATCATTGTGATAACATCTGCATGATAGTGTTAGCTTTTCAGAATAACTGGGAAGCTCTAATGTATGCTGGGCAGGACTGAACTGCTGTGCTGAGCTTCACCACAGTGTGCTGTGCTGCATGCTTGACATGTCGGCTCGTGCTGTTGCTGTTAATTTCTGTTTTCATACATATGGTGATACTGCTGGGGAAAGCCAAAATAAGCAGCGGGAACTCCTGAAAGCAGTACAGCACCATCTTCCACTTCTCTTGCTCATTTTTTGCACGCCTGGTGAGGGAGAATGCTCTGAAGGAAGACACACGTTGCTTTGTGGTCCAGCACTTGAGCCAACATACCCATCTGTTTCTGCTATATGGGAATATGTGTATGCACTTCAGTGTTGCAAGTGTTATACATTGATCCCTTTTCTAAACGAAAAGAGGATATCTAAAGACTACTGCCACAAAGGCAATTGAGGGACCACCTGGTTAGAAATAAATTCCACTTGCCGACGGGGGATTACTGGAGCCCTATTGCTCACTGTGTCTGAAGAGAGAATTATAGAACCACAGAATCACCCGAGTTAAAAGGGACCCACGGAGATCATCAAAGGCGTCAAGGTTGGAGGCTGCCTGGGCTCCAGCGACCACGCCCTGGTTGAGTTTGTGATCTCAAGCGATGTGGGCCTGGCAAAGAGCAGGACCAGGACACTGAACTTTAGAAGAGCAGACTTCAAGCTACTCAATGGATTGCTGGCCAAGATCCCCTGGCGCGCTGCCCTCAAAGACAAGGATGTTGAGGAGAGCTGGCGGCTCTTCAAAGATGCCCTCCTGGAAGCACAAGAGGTCTCCATTCCTCTGAATAAGAAAGTGGGCAGGCGAGGTAGGAAACCGGCTTGGCTCAGCAAGGACCTGCTGAGAGAACTGAGGGCGAAGAAAGGGGTGTACAAGCTCTGGAAACAAGGCTGTGTCACCTGGGAAGAGTACAGGAATGCCGTCCGGACTTGCAGACGTGGGATCAGGGAAGCCAAGGCGCAGGCAGAACTGAACTTGGCAAGGGACGTGAAAAACAATAAGAAAACCTTCTACAGGTACATTGCCCAGAAGAGACAGGCCAAAATGGGCGTACCTACTTTGGTAAATTTAAAAGGAGAACTGGCTTCAACAGATGAAGAGAAAGCTGAGGTGCTGAATGAGTTCTTCACCTCGGTCTTCACTGGTGGCCAGGATTCTAGTCTTTTTCACGTTCCTGAACCCTGCATCCCCAAACCTCTATGTGGGGACCAAGGAGGTAAATCCCTCCCCACTGTAAGGGCAGAGCAAGTCCAAGAGTGCCTCCTTAGACTGAATGAATACAAGTCTATGGGGCCGGATGGCGTGCATCCCAGGGTCCTGAAGGAGCTGGCTGAGGTGGTTGCCGAGCCGCTCTCCATCATATTTGAGAAGTCGTGGCTGTCAGGTGAGGTCCCGAACGACTGGAGGAAGGGTCATGTCACTCCCATATACAAGAAGGGGAGCAGGGAGGACCCGGGGAACTACAGGCCGGTGAGTCTCACCTCCGTGCCTGGGAAGATCATGGAACAGATCCTCCTGGACAACATGCTCGGTCACATAAAGAATGAGCATGTGATCCGAGACAGCCAGCACAGCTTCACCAAAGGAAGGTCATGCCTAACTAATCTTGTGGCCTTCTATGATGGAGTGACGGCATTGGTGGACGAAGGGAAGGCGACCGATGTCATTTACCTGGACCTGAGCAAGGCCTTTGACATGGTCCCCCACCACATCCTCATCTCCAAATTGGAGGGAAGTGGATTTGATGGGTGGACGACCCGATGGATAAGCAATTGGTTGAAAGGCCGCAGACAGAGGGTGGTGGTCAATGGCTCTATGTCCAGGTGGAGGCCGGTAACAAGTGGTGTCCCCCAAGGGTCTGTCTTGGGACCGGTGCTCTTTAACATCTTTATTAATGACATCGATGAGGGAATTGAGTGCACCCTCAGCAAGTTTGCTGACGACACCAAGCTGAGTGGTGCGGTTGATACGGTGGAAGGAAGGGATGCCATTCAGAGGGACCTCGACAGGCTGGAGGGCTGGGCTCGGGTGAACCTGATGAGGTTCAACACAGCAAAGTGCAAGGTTTTGCATTTGGGCCGGAAGAACCCCAGGCACCTGTACAGGCTGGGAGGAGTGGTCCTTGAGAGCAGCTCGGCAGAGAAGGACCTGGGGGTCCTGATGGACGAGAGACTGAACATGAGCCAGCAGTGCGCTCTGGCAGCTCGAAAGGCAAATGGGATCCTGGGCTCCATCAGGAGAGGGGTGGTCAGCAGGGACAGGGAGGTGATTGTCCCTCTCTACTCGGCTCTTGTGAGGCCCCATCTGGAGTACTGTGTCCAGGTGTGGAGCCCTCAGTACAAGAAAGACATTGAGATTTTGGAAAGGGTCCAGAGGAGGGCAACTAAGATGATCAGGGGGCTGGAGCACCTCCCCTATGAGGACAGGCTGAGGGAGTTGGGCTTGTTCAGCCTGGAGAAGAGAAGGCTGCGGGGTGACCTCATTGCAGCCTATCAATACCCGAAGGGAACCTACACCCAGGAGGGGAGTAAACTCTTCAAAAGGGCTGATAACAGCAGGACTAGGGGAAATGGATCCAAGTTGAAGGAGGGAAGATTTAGGTTGGATGTTAGGGGGAAGTTCTTTACTAGGAGAGTGGTTAGGCCCTGGAACGGGCTGCCCAGGGAGGTTGTGGATGCCCCGTCCTTGGATGTGTTTAAGGCCAGGTTGGACGGGGTCCTGGGCAACCTGATCTGAATGTGTATGTTTGGTGGCCCTGCTAGGCAGGGGGGTTGGAACTACATGATCCTTGGGGTCCCTTCCAACCCGGGTGATTCTGTGATTCTGTGATCATTAAGTCCAACTCCTGGCTCCACACAGGACCACCCACAAATCACACACTCAGTCTGAGAATGTTGTCCAAATGCTCCTTCAACTCCGGCAGCTTGGAGCCGCGCACTGCCCTGGGCATTCTGTTCTGCGCCCACCGCCTCCTGCTGAAGAGCCATTCCCACTCGACCCGCCCCTCCCCTGCACAGCTCCGTGCCGTTCCCTCGGGCCCTGTCGCTGTCACGCAGAGCAGGGCTCAGCGCCGCCCCTCCGCTCCCTGTGAGGAGTTGCAGCCGCCATCAGGCCTCCTCTCAGCTCCTCTGCTCTGCTCTGAGCTAACTAGGGAAGCTCAGCCGCTTTCATGCGCTTTGTCCTGCGTGCCATTCAGCACCTTCGTAGCCCTGCGCTGGACACTATGGAGTGTCTAGAAGAAAACTGAACATCCGTATTTGCTCCCTAGTTTTCCCATCCCTAACTCTGCAGGGGGCAGCAGACTCTAACCGACCTTTTGATCACTGATTAGGACAACCAGTGTCTGCCCCGGTAAAGGAACGCCGCCTGGGTGCCTGGAGCACCGCGAGGCATTACGTTCCCGTGGGGCTGGGACGCGGCCGTGCTAAGCACACCATTCGGAAATTCTCCATTCCATTGTGGGGTTTTGCTGCCCACCTCCAGGGCAGCCCCGGCTGGACAGGAGGGCTTACGCCCCGCCCCGGGGGACTTTGAGCTGAGCGGCAGGCTGCCCTCCTCTCCGACCACCATTTGTGCCAGCGGAGGCATCGTGCTGTCTGCGGCCATGGCGGGCGAGTACCGGTTGCTGCTGGCAAATGCCCGGCAACTGGTGCTGGTGTGCGGCAACGGCGAGCAGTACTTGCTGCGGGAGGGCATGGCGAGGCTGGACGTGCTGCACGATGCCAGCCTGGTAGTGGGGCTGTGAGTGCTGTGAGGAGGGCCGGGAGGAAGCAGAGCGTCCCTGGGTCAGCGCTGGGGCTTAGGTCTGGGTTTGGAGGTGCATCAGTGATATTCTCCAGACCCTGCCCTGGGTTGGAGAGCTGGTGCCTCAGGTGCTCTGCCAGCGGCTCGAAGCTTAATTCGATATCATGCTCAGGCCTTTGTGTGTTTCCTCCTGTTTGCAGAGATGGTTATATAAAAGCCGTGGGCCCGGCAGATGCTATCCACCGCCGCTTTGCAGGAGCAACGTTTGAAAGTCAAATTGACTGCACTGGGAAGTGCGTATTGCCAGGTGGGTGTGTTATGCCTTACTGTTGTCATACAGGAGGTCTGCAAGCCTGAGGGGCTTTGTAGGGAGCTTCTGCTTTGTTAAACTTGTTTGCATGCTCCCACAGCTCTGTCACACAGCTAAATAACAGGAGTGTATGTATGCTGTGTTTCCTTTAGGCCTGGTGGATGCGCATACACATCCTGTGTGGGCTGGTGATAGGGTGCATGAGTTTGCAATGAAGGTAACAGCGTGCAATCACAGAGCTGGGGTTTACCTTCCCTCCCCCCCCCCCTACTTCCACCCCCCTGTTTTTAAAAACTGAATGCATGACCCTTTCTTCTTTCCAGTGACATTTCTTTTGTAGAAAATGGTATAATTTCTGTCAGGTAATCTAATAAAGGGAGGAGGAGTGATGTCTGAGGACTGCAGGCTGTGAGAGCACTGTGAATGTAGCTTTTGCAGCCAGGCTGAGTGTGTCTTGACTCCTGGCACTCCTTGTGCCAGGAGTGTCAGTTTCTGTTACCATTTTCATCTTAAAGTCTTTTTTTTCCTTCTTGTTTTTCTACATAGAGGAGTCTTTAAGAAGTAGGTTTTCCCCTTAGGTTCAGAGGGAAATAAATCTTCACAGGAATTTTTAATGCAGCTCTTTACATCATTTCTTTGCTCAGGTGGAGGGGACAGATAGAAGAGGAGGGAGGGTGAATTAAAGGGGATTTGTTTTTCCTCTTTCTGTCTATCACTGCAAAGAGACCTCAGGGCACTTTCCAGAATCTCTGGGATAGAAAATTCACATTTAATGGCTAATTTTAGGTGTGTGGTGGGTGTTTTTCTGCCCCTTTTTTTCCCCAAGCTGGCAGGTGCTTCCTATATGGAAATCCACCAGGCTGGAGGAGGAATACATTTCACTGTGGAACACACCCGGAAGGCCACAGAAGAAGAGCTGTTCACTACTTTCAAACACCGACTTGAACGCATGTGCAGAGCAGGATCTACTTTGGTTGAGTGCAAGAGTGGATATGGCTTGAACTTAGAAACAGAACTCAAAATGCTGAGAGTGATTGAACGTGCTAGGCAGGCCATGGATATGGGCATTTCTTCAACTTACTGTGGAGCTCATTCTGTGCCAAAGTAATATAGCTTATTTTTTCTTGCTATTTTTGTTACTGTTTTGCATTGAAATTTGGCTGTTATTTTGAGAAAAACAACTTCTGACTAACCCTCCTAAAATATAACAGAGTATATTCAAAGCTATACATCTGTGTTACCCAGTTTGGGTCTTCTTAAATCCCCTTTTTTTCATTCATGTGGTCATGTCCAGAATATTTTACTTGGATTTTCTATGACCCATCAAACTTAGATTCTGCCTCAGGCATTTATTCTGGCCAGGAGGAATTTTGCAGCTCTTCCCTAATCTGAGACCTGAGTGTTCAGAGCACAGGCCCTCTGCTGGCTCATGAATGTTTGGGAGAGTTACATACTGAGGGAAGCATCATGAATTGGTGAGCTCAAGTTTTCAGATCTTTATTTCCTTCAGCCTTAGTAACAGTGCAGGATCTCAAGGGAGCATGTTCCCCATGGATTTGGGGCTGGAAAGTGCTCTTTTTAAGGATTCAGGTGCAAATAAGATTATGAGTTTGTTCCCCAGAATGTGAGATCAAGACTTAATGTTTCCCTCTGTTTTGTCTTGGCTCTGGTTCTAATCTTTACATTCAAATTACTCCAAAGACTGCTGAGCCTAAATTAAAAGAGGGAGAAGGCTTGACATGAGCTCAAGCAACCCAGATTGTTTCAGTAAGAGGTGAACAAAGGAAGGGCAGTGTGCCAGGTTTTACTGTGCTTTGTGACTGTGCAACTGTGTTCATAAATCAGAATAGAATGTGAGTTCTTGAATTTACTGCCACTGTAAAAGTGAAAACTCACCCACATAGAAGCTCGTCATGATTTTACAGTGCCTGAAATGAGGATAGAGATGTCACCGATATTTAGCTGCAGTATGTCACTTATCTTTAGATCTTAAAATTGCAGAATACTAACTTTAATTTTGGGGTTGTTAATTCTTTCAGAGGCATTTACTCTCCTGGGTTATCTTTGTGTAATTGAGGGTTCATAAATGATTCTGACATTGGCAGATCTAATCTCAGGAGCTCTGTCTGATTTAGAAATGGTTACCTAGTTATTACTCTGAATGATATCATCAGAGGAGGAGATAATGATTTGTGCTACATGTACCCTTTGAGCTTTGATGTTTGCATAAAAATATTGCATGAATATAATTTTAAAATTTAAATAATTATTTACATATTTTAAATAGTTATATGTTAGGATACAATATAAGTAGATCAGACTATATGGATAGGAACGCTGAAGTTTTGGTTCGTAAATGTCCCGTGTCTTGGTTAGCATCCAAAGAAATCAGCCTTATAAAAACAAATTGTAATATTATCTTAATATTCTTGAAATGGAAAGTAAGTCATGTTTGGATCTATGTAAGTTACAGTGCTTTTGTTTTTTAATTTGAAGGTTGAATGATTTGTATTTGCATTATTTTCTCAATAATTTAGCAGTTGCATTTATGGTTTGAATGTCTGCCAAGCTTCAAAGTTGTTTTTTTTAAGGCTCTGTAACATTTTCTTTCCCTTAGAGGGAAAACTGCTACTGAAGCCACAGATGACATTATTAATAACCAGCTCCCTAAACTGAAAGAACTCCAACAAAGTGGTGAAATACATGTTAACAATATAGATGTGTTCTGTGAGAAGGGAGTGTTTGATCTGGATTCTACCAGGAGAATTCTTCAAGCTGGAAAAGATACAGGTTTACAGCTTAACTTCCATGGTGATGAACTCCATCCGATGAAATCTGCAGAGGTACTTCTATCTTAACGTACACTGAAGCCACTTTTTGGTTTTGCTTTGCTTTTCTGATACTTGAATCTGTGAATTAATTTCAATTTTCACAGCCAGTTTTTTTCCTAAGATTTTGCAAAGTCCATCATTCATAGGTAGTAGGAAAGTGCAGCCGTTGTGCAATTTTGGAGTGAAGGACATGGAGAGAAATATTGACTTCTGTGACTAACATGCACTGCCTAATCAAATATTGACTTTGCTCATCTTCCACATGCGATATGGATGGGGAACCCAGTGGATATATATGAACACAAAGATGACAAAAGCACAGTTTATATACAACTTGGAAAATGCTTTTTCTTTTAGAGTGTGTCTAGCCCTAGCAAGTTGTACAGTAAGCACACCTAGAGCACGGGTTTAGTCTAGTGTGGGATCAAGGTTATTTTTTAAAGACAGTCTGTCTGATTCAATGTTTTGCCATCATTTAAAGAATTCTTCTTTGCTGTGGGATAGCTATTCTTGTCTTTTTTAAAAAAAGATTTTAAAATCTTTTTTTTTTTCATTATATAAAGCCTTTTTGCTGCTTCCCTACAGGAAGAAGCAGACACATTATTTGTTCAGCAGCCAGTGCCAGACCTATCACTCTATTTCTTCTGCTTACTTTGTGGGCAGGAGTTAGTAATGATTTTATTCATAGCAGTCCCATAGTTTGCAAGTTCATCTGTTAGAAATGCCACTGAAGGTGTACTGCCAGTCTGTACTTAATATCTTAATGAGCTGTGATTAGCTTTTCATGCAGCAAATTAGAAAGTATCTTGTCTGCATTTCATTGGTTCTTTCAGGCATTCTTTATGATCTTTCTATTAGTAAATTTCACATTAATAATGAATTGTCTATTCCAGTTGCTTGATGACCACTGAATTAACTCTTAACAGTGAGTAATGTTGACTATTCTCTCAGCTTGGAGCTGAGCTAGGAGCCCAAGCTATCAGCCACCTAGAAGAAGTTAGTGATGAAGGAATCGCAGCAATGGCAAAAGCTAAGTGTGCAGCTGTCCTTCTGCCAACCACTGCCTACATGCTAAGGTAAGGCCACTAGATTAGAGGAATCAAAAAACCCCACGGTCCTGGTTCTGGCCTCTGGTAATACCAAGTGTAAGCTTGTATCTATCCATTGATGAGCAGGATGGATCAGTGAAGACCATCACAAAGAGCTGAACAAACCTCTTCATTTCTTACTTCTGGTACACATCCTTAAAAATGAGGCAACATTGGGTAGTGGTTACTCAGTTGGTCAAGGTACTTTCTAACTGCCAGGTGACATTCATAATGTAAGTGAATGTTTGGAGGTCAGATTGATGAAGCTGAATTGCTGTGCTACCTTGAAGTTACACCACCGCAGTGAGATATGTATATAGATATCGATGGGGGAATGGGCTTTTATGAAGCAGCTCACCATAGCAATTGTTTGCATTAACATTGCTAAGTGAGAGAAATCCAACATATACAAATGAAATTCACAGCCTCAAGTTCCTGTTCTGAATTACCAGCAGAACTGGGATGAGACAGACTATTGCATTGGTTATGCCACTGCTCGTGTTGGCAAGCCTTCCTTCGAAGCTATACAGATCAGAAAATTACTTCTTTGAGAAATGAAGATTTTCACCATGTAAATCCTGAAGTGGCTGAGGCCTGGATAAACACCAGCATTTCATTGGCCTGCAGCCTGGTGCTTGATAGTGTCTTTTGTCACGTGCTGTTACTGCGGAAACAGTGGACCACAGTTCCATTTGTGTTATCCATAGGATGATTGGTAGCCAAGAGGAGAATTTGGCCTTTCATTTCCAAATGGATTGATGTAACTGAATGCATTAATTTAGCCAAACTGAGTGATGACTTTTGCTTTTGTAATTCATCATGTAATAACTAAGTGAATGGTACTGACAAGCGTCTTTTGCCCACTAGACTGAAGCAACCTCAAGCCAGAAAAATGTTAGATGAAGGAGTTATTGTTGCTCTTGGCAGTGATTTTAATCCTAACGCATACTGTTTTTCAATGGTAAGCGATCCCTAATACTTACAAGAACATGAAATACCAAAATTTTCTGCTAGTACAGCTTGTGTATAGATCTTACATGCCTAAAACATTCTTCATATCCACAAAGAGAGCTGCATGCCCAGCTTAGAGTTTTGATCCTGCCTGTTTATGTGGGGTGGTACTATTTGCCAGAAGTTCTTGAAATTTGAAGGGGTTTGATTTTTCAAATGCACCAAGAGTCTTAGAAAACAAGCTTGCAAGTTCCCGATTTCACATTTCTCATGTTGGAATTGGCAAGATTTACATTGTGCAGCACAACTCCATTTGTTGCTTGAGGTGGGAGGACAGTGCTTTGGGATTTGACACATAAACAGTTTTATTTGCATATTGGTAACTCCCATTTTCTCCTTAATTTTTCCATTAGCCTATGGTGATGCATCTGGCTTGTGTAAACATGAAGATGTCAATGAATGAAGCCCTAGCAGCTGCCACCATTAATGCAGCTTACGCTCTGGGAAAATCAGACACACATGGTTCCATAGAGATTGGCAAGCAGGGGGATCTTGTTATTATAAATTCATCAAGGTATGTTTTCTATTGTTGTTTGTAATGTGATTTAACATAAGGGACTTAGGTTTTCACTGTGTCATGGAGAGTGGAGAGGTTAATGTATTCCTTGGGCTTCAGAAGTTACTTTCATCTATAAAAGGGGACACTGATAACATTTTATATCCACTTTCATTTCCTTTAATCATTCTAGTGGAGGATAAGGCCTAAGACTTTTAGGGTTAATATTATAAGCAACATATGCCTAATTACAAATTATTTGAAGATAACACTTGCTTATTTGTGGAAGGAATTCTGCTGTACTGTACTCTACTTGTACATGACTTATTGTATTCATGCAACAAGTGATCAACATGTAAACATGGAATTCTGAATTGTTATCAACATGGCATAGAGCTTTCCCATGGTTAAATCAAATATGTTATAACTGACAGAAATACTAGGTGTGTGACATGCTTTTGTGCAAGTATGGATATTCTTAAACATCTCGTTGTCTTTTTAGGTGGGAGCACTTGATATACCAGTTTGGGGGACATCAAACATTGATCGACTATGTTATAATTAAAGGAAAAGTTGTCTATAAAAATGACAGCTGTGATATGATGAGCAGTTACTGAAAGAAGACAATCATTTACATGGATTATTTCAAAGCAACAGACAAATCAGATTTGTATTTACTAGTAAATTGTTTCACTGCTTATTTTGCCACCCATTTTATTCAAATGAACTTTATCAAGCAAAAAAAACCCCAAACCATCAATTAGATCTATTTGAATTAAGACAGTTTCCTGAATATTTCAATCTGTAAAATTTGAGATAAATAAATAAAACCACAAAACCAATGACTTCTGAATGAAGAAAGAAGTTTGGGTCCAGGTAAGACATGGAAGTGCAGTGTTATGTAACCTGTAGCCTAGGGCTGGGGTCTCAGGCATGCATGTTTGGAATGGCTTTGGCAATACTGGGAGACCACAGCACCTTGAAGAAACTTTCATAGCTCCCAGGTCTGCTGAGTCTTGAACTGAGCAGAAAGCAGGAATCACTGACCTGGTAGGAAGCACAGTGTCTTACCTTTCTGAGAAGTGAAGTCTCTTGGTTTCTGCAGACTTCTGCAGAAAATCAGTGGGGACCAACAAGGTATCTCTTAGCAGCTGAACTGCAACATCCTGCCACATTTAGGATCTCATAGCAGGCATTAGAAACAGGAGGGGAAAATGCAATGTACAGCACTCACTGCATTGCTGAAAGTTTGAGTGCAGTGTAGGAGAGGGAATGAAATAAGATCCACTAAACCTTAGAGATTACTCCTGCAGGCAGTTAGTGCATTGAGGTTATGGTCTGGTGAGTACAGCCAGGCTCTGAAAATACCAGCCACACTGAAATCTAAAAGATGACCTGCAGTCTCATATAGATGCTCCAACAAACCACCACCTGAGCTCATTTATTTTAGGCTGAATCTGAAGTGACATGAGACTCATTTGTCTGTATGTGCTTGTGATGACCAGTTAAGTATAATAACTCTCACTAAGACCAATTAGGAACTTCAGAGCTTGGTTTTTTTTTTCCCAAAGCTCTCTCCTCTCCCTCTCTCTCTCCTCTCTCAATTATTACACTTTTGTGAGCTTGTACCATCCTCTGGGGATGTGGTATGTGGAAAGAAGATAACACAGCTTTGGAGTTTAACCTGTTACATTGTTCTAAGCAGAGAATCTTGGATAGGGAGGGTCTCTGTGCATACTGGCTGAAGCTCTTCTTCAGCTTTTCAAGTGGAAGGTGGCTATAGAAACAAAAACACTTACCTTTCTTAAGAAAAAAGTCATTAAACTATACCTGATAAGCATGAAGAGCTTTGCATCAAAGAATGTGCCGTCAACAATAGCATCTGACCTGGACTGGGGGCAGAGCTATTAGTGAAGCAGACCCTCAATGAAGGACTGTAGTCTCGTTCTGGTAGGAGCTTTATCATGCCCTTCTGATCTCCCTGAGCCATGGGGTTATTAACATACAAAATGTAAGCCACACGTCTTTGTTCACATTTGGTTTTCCTTGCATTCATGCTGCTTGGGTGCTGTTTCCCACATCTGAGGTTATAGCAGCAACCACTGGGGAACTGTGTAGGGCCGCTGGTTTTGCTGTTGGAGAAACTGTTATTCAGCCATATGTTGAGGCTGAAGGCAAATGTTACAACAACCAGATTGTTGTATAACAACCAGACTTGTGTACTGTAGGGGGTCATCATCACAGCTGGTTTTATTTAACAGCTGGCTGGCTGTGAGATGGAAGAGCTTCAGCAGGAGTTTGAGATAAGCTTGTTGCAGAGTCTGTAGCTGGAAGGGTGGAGACAGATTTGGCACATGGGGGAGAGACAGAGGCCAGAGGAGGGACCTCGCACACCATAGTGTTGTCCTCATTCCCAGGTCTGCTTATTGCTGAGCTGTAGACCGATCACCACACTCATGTTTGTAACTTGGAATGACAGGCCAAAAGTCACCTACCTCTCAGTAGGGCAGGACAGGACCTTGCAACCCTGCACAACTTGTGCTTTCTCCTGGCCAGGTTCAAAGTCTCCCTGCTGGCTTGCCAGTGGGTGTGTGTCCCATTCTCAGGGCATACTTCCCACTGCAGACCCCAAAGACACATATGGGTGGACCCATACCAGTAATTTGGCTGCCCCTTGCAGCATAACTGATGGCCTGGAAGGTTTCCAGCCCACGCTGGACCCCCTGTGGCTGTGATCTTCAGGCCAGTATTGCCGAGGTCACTGGTTTTTAACTGGCCCTTAAATGTCGTCACTGTGCTATGATGGGAAGCCTAAGTCCTGACTCTTTCCTTGCAAAACACACAAAGCCTGTGCCAGAGGTGGATGCTGTAACACAGAGCACATTACAACACAAGTTCCAAAGTGGAACAGGGCAGCCAGCAGCCAACTGGATGCCCAATAAGTAGTGGAAGTGCAGGTCTCCAGTGCTGGTTCACATTCACTGCTTCCACAACTCCTCCTCCTGCTCTCCCAGAAACCATCAGTACCTTTTGCAGGTCTCTTTGTCAACTGGGCTGCTTATTTCTAAGCTAAGCCTTTGCTTTTAACACCTTTCATCATGACAGGAAAACACATTGCTGTAGCCGTATGTGGAACCTTTCTGCATTTATTGCAGGTATGAGACCATAAGTCTTGGAAAGCTGCATTAAGTGTAGTCCATCGTCAGAGTGCAGTGTTTTTGTTCTGGAGCAGTAATCACCACAGCACAGAACTCTTTTGATTTGTGAACCACCTGTCTCCAAAATGCTTTTGTTATACAAGAATCTGTATGCTTTACATAAGATGTGCACAGTGCTGGAGGGACAAAGGGGGAAAGGGTTAAGCGCTGAGATAATTTTGCTCATGGCAGAATGGAGAGTACTGCAGCAGTTTTCCAAAGGAAAAAAAAAGAAAGAAAAAGAAGTGAGAATAACAAGTCTCAGCTGTTCAATATCATTGGCAGAGATACAGAGAATACAAGCAAAGAGCTGACAAAAATACAGAAGGCACTGAGTAAAATATCCACTGATTTCAGCAGGACTCTGAATGTTTTGTGTTTGAAAGCTCAGGGTGTTTAATGAGATCCATGCTATAATGACCAAGCTGTCTATCCCATGGGAAAGAACAGGGCAGCCGTTTCTTTACTGCTGCTATGTGCTCCCGAGTGAGACAAAAGGTTCCTCCTTTGGGCCACCTGAAGAAACCACGTTGAATTTTGGTGAAACAGCCACACTCAGGCCAGGCCCTGGGTCTGCTCTGTATCTGAGGAGAGCAATTGTTACAGTTCGTTGTGATGCCTGTGGTTGTGGCCATTGTGCGCTTTCCTTTCCAGCGATCCCAGGGAGAAGGCTGTTGGTGAACCAGGTCTGGATTCGGGGATGTGTTCTCTCCTATATTTTTCAATGTAAGGTTCAGCTACCTCCCATACCTGTGAAATCAGAGAGTGAAACAGGGGAGTGAGAAGCAAATAAATAAATAAATAAAATTCATACTGGGTCAGACATCAGCACACAACTTCAGGAAACCCTGTGGGAAAGTTAGTGGGATGTAGGTGAGAATTACTGACCTGCATGGATTGGTGGTAGGTAGGTGATCAGCAGAAACAGCAGAGCAGCCAGAGTGAGGGTTGGAGAAGAGCATGAGGATGGAGTTGAGAGGGGATGGAGAAAGATACAGCTCTGGGAGGACAAGGTGAAAGGATGTGAGATGAAAAAGTCGCATCATGTCTTGTGGCCAGGTTAATGCTCGGCGTGTAACACCTGGGAGAGGATCACTGCTATTTGTTACCACATCACTGGGTCATGAGAGGGCCAAGGAAACAAATGGCAGCTGACATGGCCAAAGAGAAAGGGAAGGGGTGGTGGCTGCTGTTCAAGGCAGAAAAGGAGAGAGTTCTACATTTTCCTTTGTCTCGACTTTAAGGACAGCAAGACAGCTGCAGATCAAAAGCTTTACAGTGGAGAGACTGGGATCTTCTTCCATTTGGTTAGTCTCCAGAATTGTTTTGTTACGTTTTACAAACAAATAAGAGAGATTCTACAGTCCCACAGCTGTGCAAACACTTGGCCTGGGTTAGCACCTTTGGCTGCTGCTGTTCCCTCACCCCTGTCCCCTTACCATGCCCAGGAGCCTCCCGGCTGGGGAGCTCATGCAGCCCCTCTGAATGGGGATCAGCTCCCAGAGAGAGTCCCCCCTTCCCTGGCACAGGAGCACTGCCTCTGGCTCCAGCAGTGAGCGTAGTGAGGGGCATGTCCTGAGCGGAGCTGCAGCTGCCCCCCTATGGCCAGGCCACACCGACCTGCCAGAAGCCAGCACTCGCCTTCTGCTCCACCAGCAGCCTCTGAGCGGCTTCGATGTCCGGGGCCATGAAACGGTCCTTCATCCAAGGCCTGCAATGAGTTGGCCAAACATTAACCACCAGCAGCGGACCTCTGAAACAGTGGGTGACCCCCACCTGAGGCATTTATCTGATCTTACCTCACCACCGAGCGCACGAGGTCATAGACCTTCTCCAATGGGGTGGTCGTCTTCAGGGGGCGTAAGAATTCAATGCCCTGGCAGGCGGCGAGCAGCTCTATGGCCAGAACTAGAAATCACAGCAGCAGGAGAGACATTTAGCAGGCACAGCTCAAGGCGAGGCTTCCTTCACCAGTCTCTCTGTGGTGTTTGGTGTAGCTGCTGTGATCTGCACAGCCCAGAGCACTCACACGTATGGGCAAATGAGTGCAGTGTTTGTGTGCTGTGTATTACTGTGTACTTCCACTAAGAGTTACAACTCTATCCAAGCACATCCTCTGCCAAATGAATAAATAAAAGAATAAAAAAGCGAGAGAGCAAGCTGTTGTTCCAACCAAGGGAGGAAAGTTTTGCTGAGAAGCCTGTATTAGCAGTTTTCTTTCATAAGAAACACAGCCCTGGTTTACCTCATCTCTGTATAAAGATCCAACTGTTTGTTAAAGTATATACTTAATAAAACATTTTAAAAGTTATTTCTAATGAATTAAGCCTTTTTTTTTTTTCTTTTTTCTTTTTTCTCCCCCGAACAACATCTGAATAGAATGGCACTAATATCTTGATCTGGTTATGTGCACAAGGTCTATCTGGAAATCAGCATTTTAATGTTACCTTGTTCCACATGCTCAATGACTCTCAGTGCTTTTCTTGCAGACCATCCTCCCATGGACACGTGGTCCTCCGTAGCAGCACTGGTGGACAGAGAATCCACAGAGGAGGGGTGGCACAAGGCTTTGTTCTCCGAAACTGCAAAAACCCCATGAGGAAATGTAGGGCAGAACAGATAATGACACCAGAAGCATTGGCCAGCCTGGAAAAAAGGGCCCATCCACTACCACAGTCTGTAGGAGAGTCCAACCTTCACTTCTTTTCGGAGAATGCATCAATGTTATAGCTGAGTACTTTGTAAGGAGCACCTTGCAAACTGCCATTGCTTTTGAAAAAGGCCACCAATACCAGTCTTTGAGTGTAGGTCACTGACTAGTTTTCTGCAAGGTATTTATCTACACCAGTGACCTCTATTCCTGGTTGTTTGCATTCCCCACTTGCAATTTACCATCCGCTTACAGCATGTTTGTCTTCATGTGGACTCCCTGTGAACTCTAATGTCCCACAGGCCAGCATGTTTGTTGTTGCTTTAGTCATGAGTACTGGAGGAAAAATGTACTAGTGCTTATTTTTGGCATGTTCCTCCAACACTCTGCCCTGGGAAATCCAATCTCTCCAAGCTGTAGTTTGATACTGCTGTAAACACCTGGCCATTGGTTGGAGACACCAAGCAATTCAGCCTGGCTTTGAGACAAGCGCTGTCCCTGTGAGAATCTAGGCATAAAGGTTCTCCCATTTAGAGACCAGCCCTATTCAGGCAGAGGCTCTGGGTTATGCAGAGTGGCTCGGACAGTTGTATGTGTTACCTGCAGCATTTATTGTGAGTTTTACAGCCCTGTTTGAGCCAATGTGCAGGCTGCTGGTTGCATAACTCTCACTAATTTCAGCTGGAGCTCATGGGTTGGCAACATCAGAGTGCTCTCTGCCAAGCCCATCAAGATGCAAGCACTCCCAAAGTCCACCTCAGAGCAGTAAGTGCTCTCATGGAGCAGTGGAGAACAAAAAACCCTGAGCTGAAATAATTGCAGCTGCACCGAATGCTCAGACGTCACACCCAGCCAACTCAAAGCATGTGGAAAAGAGAAGGAAAACAGGAGCAGATCCCTTGACAACTGTGAAATTACAACTGCTTCAATATAAACTGGTCTTTGGTTTGCTCTGTTGATATTCCTTAAGCACTCACCCAGGGCAGCTGCTGTGCAGTGAGCAATCATGAAGCCGGAGTTCAGACCTCCTTCGGTGACTAAAAATGCTGGCAGTTCGCTGAGCGAGGGGTTGCAGAGCCTCTCAATTCTTCTTTCACTGATTGCAGCGAGTTCATGCACGCCGATTGCCAAGTAGTCCAAAGCCTATAAAAGATCTCCTCATTCAATCAGACGACAGGAAAATTAAACAGAAACAAAGATGTCTTTTTTCTCCATATGCTTAATTACCTTTGCAGGGTATTCACCGTGAAAATTTCCTCCAGAAATGGTCTCTGCTCTTTCAGCAAACACCATCTTGAAGGAGAAATTAAGGCACAAACATAAATGAATGGAGCTTACATGACAGATATGCCATCTTCCTTATCTGAAGGAACATTTCTACTAGTAGGCTTTTATTTGTAGATATACTGTATTACCCAGTCTCAGTTCTCTAAACCTGTGGACAGTTTTGACGTGTTTTTTCAAATGGACTGGATGAAGAGAAGTGTTCAGTTAGGGAGTGGAATTACTGGGGTTGCATAGAAACATGTATTTGGATCCTAGCAGAGCTGCTTGGTGCATTCTCTTTGAGGCAGGTAGAGCATTAGGGAACAAGCAGCACTGCTTGGCAGCTCACAGTGGGATGTTAGAGCATCTTTATAGTGCTGAGAAGGACCGAGCCTTGCTGAACCACGAGGAGGCCTACTGATCACACACATTTTGTCTGCCTTCCTTGCTGGAGCACAAATCTTGTTCTGGATTTCAGGTCTCACTGATGCTGCACCACCAGATGTTTCATATGGCAAGCCACCATCCATCCAAGTCCATTTGATTGCTAAGCCCCATCATTCTACATATTCAACATAAGCATATAGAGTACTGTCTTGTACATCTTTAATGTGCACTAAGCTGAAATCACAAGTGGTTTCCTTGCCTCAACACACTCTTGCATGCACTGATGGCAGCTAGTGATAGCTACTGATTGAAGTCTATAGGACTTTCTTTTTTGCCTCACATGCAAATAATTACTTAGGAAAAAGTCAAACAAACAAACAAACAAACAAACAAACAAAAAAACAACAAAGAAAAAACCAACAGATAAAAAAGGACAGACAAGAGTGTGCAAAGAAATAAAATCATGTAAAGATACAGGGTTGTCCGTGGCACTATTGATTTCAGTTGTCATGATGTCCTTCACAAAAGCAATTGTATCATTTACTACTCCGTGGACCTGGAAGAAAAGACATAGTATCTGTGCTGATTGTCTGCACTTATTTCACCTTGGTGGTGGTGCTGACCCAGTTGCAGGTGCTCTCTTTCCCATTGTCCCAGTCTCTACCTCCACACTTCAAGACAATCTTGGATTTGCTCTTAAAATCAGTGCTGCTGTGGGACACTACCCACCCCAGACACCTGAAAGACTTGGTTTTCTGTTATGATGGCAGTAGCACTAAATAAGTCATTCTTCAGTTGTTTGTGTTTGTTCATCCTAACTGGAAGATAAGATACTTCATCAGTGGCATAAGTGTTATTAGGGGAAAGTTATTTTAAAATATCCCACAGAAAATGAGAAGTCTTATTAACCAGCTAATTAGCTGGTAATTCCACTGATTTAATAATTTTGCACATGTTAAAACTCGGGGCATTGAGTTCATCCAGCATGTTTGAGACTCAACAAATACACAAACATTTTGTCACTCTGTGTCCTACCAGAAACACCTTTCCCCAGTTCAAGGTCTTAGCACCAGTGCAAAAGAAATACTACAATAGCTGCACATGGGGAAACCAGCACCTTCCCTCTGCTTCCAGTGCTGGGTCTTTTTCAGATCCAAACACAGATGTGTGCAGGGGATCAGCAAATTACACATCAACTATTAATAGGAACTCTGAAGTAAGGGAGAAGAAAAATAACATCTCTTCCTCTAGCAGAGTCAGACAAAATGCACAGGTGGCCGTGTTTCTGAGGAGGGAACTCTGATATCATTTTTTCTACTGGTAGGAAAGGAAATAAAAGTTGATTTTTACCTGAGGGCAGCAGCGCATTGTGTATGCGTCCTGAACTCGGTCACAAAATCGGTGGCTCTCTAGGAAGAATAAGAGGATAAAAACCAAATATTCCTCACACAAAAGCAAATGTACTACAGTTGTAAGACCCAGCCTACCTATGCAACCCGGCACAGTGAAGGCTGACATTATTTACCTGCTATTTCTGATGGATGATGGTCAGAATCCAGAAGGGACCTGAACCGAAATGCCACTTCAGCCTGCCCTCGGTGTGGACGCACAGCATGGATGTCTAGCAAAACAAATGAGACTGTTTGGCTCTGCCTCTCTCCAGTGTCTGCCGGCAAACAGAGAAAAGCTCAGCACCCACCAGTATCAAAGGCCTTAGTTGTACCCTTCAGGACTTCAAGTGTAAGGGCAGCCACTATGTCTGCTTGCCTAGCAATGGCTCTGGCTCTTTCAACTGCTTCGCAGCCCAGCGAGGTGATCATTTGTGTCCCATTGATGAGAGCCAGACCCTTCAAAGAGAGAACAGATGTTAACCAAGTCCACATGCTGCCATCATTCCCCATCTCTAAGATGATTCTCTTTCTCACATAAGTTATTTGAAGACCTTTGCTGAGCTCCTTGGATTGTCCTGAAGAAAATCATAAGAACAGCTTGACCAAGTATATCTGGGGAGGAGTAATTCCATGCAGCAGTACAGGTTGGGGGATGAGCTGCTGGAGGGGAGCTCTGCGGAAAGGGACCTGGGTGTCCTGGTGGACGACAGGTTGGCCATGAGCCAGCAGTGTGCCCTTGTGGCCAAAAAGGCCAATGGCTTACTGGGGTGCATTAAAAAGAGCGTGGCCAGCAGGTCAAAGGAGGTGATCCTCCCCCTCTACTCTGCCCTGGTAAGACCTCATCTGGAGTACTGCGTCCAGTTCTGGGCTCCCCAGTACAAAAAAGACAGGGATCTCTTGGAAAGAGTCCAGCGGAGGGCCACGAAGATGGTGAAGGGCCTGGAGCATCTCTCCTATGAAGAAAGGCTGAGTGAACTGGGTCTGTTCAGCCTTGAGAAAAGGAGACTGAGAGGGGACCTGATCCAGGTCTATAAATATCTAAGGTGTGGGGGGCAGAATGGCGAGGCCGGACTCTTTTCAGTGGTGAGTGGAGACAGGACAAGGGGAAACGGCTGGAAACTGCAGCATAGGAAGTTCCGCACAAACATGTGCAAGAACTTCTTTACGGTGAGGTGACGGAGCACTGGAACAGGCTGCCCAGGGAGGTGGTGGAGTCTCCTTCTCTGGAGATGTTCAAGACCTGCCTGGATGCCTACCTGTGCGACCTGCTGTAGGGAACCTGCTTTGGCAGGGGGTTGGACTCGATGATCTCTGGAGGTCCCTTCCAACCCCTACAATTCTGTGATTCTGTGAAGTATCTTTGCTACACAAATTGTCAGTGTTCATGAGCCCGCTAAGTCATTATAGACGCCCTTGGAATTCCAGTGGTTTCAAGAAGGAGGTTTAGTTCATGCTACTTCAAACTTAAAATGAAAAGCCTTTTCCAAGTGCTTTGGAAGTGGATTTTTTTTTTTTTTTTTAATTTTTAAGTCATTAAACCGAAGAAGTTAGGATCATGGGGTGTGCAAAACAGTCATAACAAGGAAATGGAGAGTTGAAACAGAATTAAAAATTTTAACTGCTTTGAAAGATTTGTTGTGTGCCCTTAAAGTACAGTTTTGTTCTAAACAACCATGAGAGTCTTCTGCCTGCCTGTAGGAGATACTGGATTTGGCTTCCTGCTGCTACTGTTCTTGTTATTTTACAACTTGGGGGCTTCTGAGGCCCCATACCAGAGAACTCCACCTCAAATCTGCAGTGTTCCCAGGCAAACTTGTTACTTGAAGCGAGGTTAATCTCACTTGATTTCAACCACCTAGAAGCCACCTTCAGCGTGGTTCAGGTCTGTCACATGAACTTTAGCTTCAGTCCAAGGGCAGAGAGGTGCCTTCAGAGGACTTCTCAGCTGTTCTGGGATGAGATGAAGTGTTTTTTGGAAGATGGCTGTCTCTCTTCAGTCACCACACAGACAATCTAAACACCACATCTGGGACTGATTTCAAGTCAAGTAGGGTGACACAAGGAGAGGTAAATCCCATTTGAGACAGTACTTTATCAAGTACAGCATAATCCACTCACGTTACTACTAGTGGCTGCACACTAAACATCATAAGGTATATTTTAAAAGTGAATTTACGCATTTTTTCTAAAGTCATCCATAGCAAAAGCCTTCAGAATTCTATAACCCACTAGTAGGAGCCATCTTCTTTAAGGATGCAATACAAACCTATTGTTACAAATGTGTAAATTCACATTTGTAACAAATCACAAAGCCTAGGCTGTAAAATGAGGACAGATGTGAATACAAGACCTGTAGGTTTTGACAACAAAGTGAACTGCTGGCTGGCAACCAGGACAGATCTGCAGCGGTGCTGCAAGGAATACATCTGCTACAACTATTGGTATTACTACTGCAATAACTTCCACTGCTGGTCAGGAGCATTGGAAGTACAGACCCATTACAGTTACTGCTTGCAAAAGGACTGGATTCTATCACTGGCAATGAAATTGGGGCAGGAGGCAGGATGGGACTTATCTGTCTGCTGGCCAGAAGCCTTACAGTCACAGTTTAGCTGTGGTTGTACTGAATCCCACACATGGGAGCTGCAATGGAAATGCTGCCATAAGCTCTGCTGGTGAATGGAGCCTCTGGCATCCCTCCCCGTGGCTGACTTTAAATACCTTTCTGAAGCTTCATCTAAAACGACTGTTGGCTCATGTCAGGCTTTAGTTGCAAGTATAAAGCAACTAGTGATTGACTAAACTTGCTTTTCAACAGCTGACATTACCCTTTATTACCTCTTTTGGTTTCAAGGTAATTGGTTTCAGACCATGGGCTTCGAGGACCTGTGAAGGAGTTCAATGAAAAGAGTTATGCATATATATATATATATATTTCAGTAATCCAATACCCCAAACTTTGAAAGCTTAACTGTTTCTGTACATTAATACAAAAAATAAAAAAATAAAAAAAATCCCCAAGCGGAGGACGAAAAAAAAGCTTTATATTACAAAAAATTTAGACTAATTTTTCTTCTGAGCTAAATAAGGAACAGCATTTTTGGGCTTCTAAACTAGCACTTCATTTCCCAATATCATTAAAAGAAGGCAGTAAGAACACTAATACGAGATGTTGACACAGCCCATTAACGTCTACCATGTATTATCTGGTGGGAAAGAGTAATAGGAGAGAAGGCTGGAAACACCTTGTGATGATAGCTCTGCCTGACATAGGTTCATAAAAGAGTGAGTTGAGGTGTCTCTTACTTCAGAAAATGGGAGGTCTAGGACATGCTGGCCTCCTTCCTCCCTATCTTACTACTTCTACAGCCTACTGTGATGATACAGTTATCAATCTACAGATAAATCTGGTGTTCAAATATTTATAGATAGGACTGATGTGTTTGAAAGAGCAAATTACCATGAAAGATATCAGAGAACCTAGCTTTGGAGGTGTTCAACACCAGATCAATCTGCTGATGTACTGTGATAGGATAACAATTAATTCATTAAAAAAAATTCCATTGTAAGGCATCTTGCTTTAAAGGAGGGTACTGTGAAGTTTCCCTGTGACCCTTGTTAATCATTCTAAAATTGAACGTGCAAATCTGTGTATCTGCTTAAAGCCATTATAAGTGCACTAGAAATGTTACTGATAAATTCCTGCTTTCAATAAATCTCCAGTTATTCCTTGCAGTTTTGAATTGACCTTGGGTTTGTTGGAACAGTGTTGATGTTTATGGAGTTGAAGATGTACTGATAGCTCTTCACAGCTGGTATCACATCCTGCCCACCTCTAAATGGTGTCACTGCAGTATTTCACACGGTGATAACATAACATGGTATTTCTTTGGACATGCTGCGCATTCATTTCTGCTCCAGGGACACAAGCCAGTTGTCCCATTCTCATCGATCCACCCTCCTTAAGGTAGATGATGAGCTGCTAAACACAACCTAGTCCCAATTAAACCCAGTACAGAAAATCCAAATACTCTTAAATCTTACATATTTAGCGTCAGCCCAGCCACTCTTTGGGGACCACATCTTTCCCTCTCCTGCTAATCCCAACGCAAGATGAGAGAGGGGGGCCAAGTCTCCGCTGGCTCCAACTGTTCCCTTCTCAGGGATATAAGGCAGGCAGGAAGCTAGAAATAAAACAAATACAGCTCCTGTTAGAGCTTCCCCTTGATGCAGTTATTCCTTGGAAAACAGTGAAGCCAGAAAGTAGGTGGTCACAGTTATACTCTGTAATTAATGGCTGTGGTCAGTGGCACAAATAGGACTACTCTTCTTGCAGAGAGATTTGTTGCCTACTCCCAGACTAGTTGCAGTTTATAAAGAGATTGATCCCCTTTTGAATTCAGCTCTGTTAGGAGTGAGAGGACCATGGCTAGTGGTGATAGCATCTATAAGCACATGGCACCATCAAAATGTCACTCTTCTCAGATCCCCATCACAGCCTTACCACCAGTCAAAGCTCTAAGTTCATTTCTCAGCCCACTAAACATTGAGTAACTTCTAGAAACCATCTCCAAAGCATTTTTCCCTGCCTCAATCACAATGAATGTGTGAATTTAATGACCTTGAAGGTCTTTTCCAGCCTTCATGATTCCAGGATTCTGCTCAAGACATGGCTTAGTGGACATGGTGGTGCTCACAGTTGGACCTGATGATCTTAGAGGTCTTTTCCAACCTTAATGATTCTATGATTATGTGAAATGAAGAGACCCAGGAAATCCAGGGAAAAGGATGGAAGAGAGCATCCTATTTCTTTTCTTTTGAAGTGCTAAGCAGTATAAAGCCTTGTATTCTTCAGGCCTCACATTTATAAACATGTTTCTGTTGTCACAGATGTGTCGCAGCATTAGAGCAATCTTCCATTCTACAGGTTTTGCTAAAAAGAAGGGAAGTTGAACTCGTACAGTGCCGAGCCCTCTCAATAAGAGTCCCTGTTTATCCCAAAGACAAGTCCTACACAGGAAGAGGAGATGCTCTTTGGTCACAACTATCATATTAGAATGCCTCAGCAGGCATTAAAGCTCGGTGTGAACCAGCATTATCTGGTGATTATCTTCTATACGTAGTGAATCTACATTATCCAGGTTCAGCTCCTGCTTCTGCGAGAAGCTTTCTGCTTAATCTTGAGCTGATCAGCTTAGTCGCTAACCTTTCCTGACATTTCTGCTCACACCCAAGTTCTTCAATAAAGCCTCTACCCATGAGCTTGTAGAGGGCTGAGCCCTGGCTCCTCACAACTACCAAGTCAAGAGAACAACAGAACAACACCCACAGCTTGACTCATTGAGCCCATCCTTTAAAGAAACGGTTAGAAATAAATGAAGCATACAAGAACATGAAAACAGAAAACATAAACATAACAACAACAAACGGTTTTCGTCAGCTTTCTGTAAACATCTTTTTACCATTAAATGCTTCAATAACTTGCTGGAGGGTTTCTAGGGATATTCCACTGTAGCCTTTTGCTAGGACATTGATCCTCAGTCCTAGCAGCATGCGGGACCTCTCTGGGGTTAAAGGTTTCCCCACACCTGAAACAGCAGTGGGCTCAGTTATTGACCTGCTATCAACTGCACAAAAAGGGAAAATACTGAGCAATTTCCCATTACCTGCAGAATGCGAACGAATCAAGTTCATTTGAAGCTCCCTACAGAAAATAAGAGAGTTACACAAGAAGCTCTTTCAAAGGCAATTTCTGTTTTGCACAAAACAGAAACAGCAAAGCAGCCCCCTCTCGTCTAACCACAGATGAATAAGCAGTACGCAGTGTGCAACATGCTTCTCTGCAGTGCTTTGTCTTCTTTCTTTCCCCAAAGGAAAGGAGGGAGAAAGCTGCATACGTAACTTACATCAGTTTGCTGTTTGGAATGACAGTTCTGGCAAACTTCCCAAACCCTGTGGTGATTCCATAAACAACTGCAAGAACCATACATTTCTGGTTAAGGAGAGAAAGTTTTCAAAGTGACTGACAAAAACAATTAACAGAGATGAGACTCTTCACCTGTCTGTTCCTTGACAATCCTTTCAATCACTTCTCGCGATTGCTTGACTTTGGCTTCAGCTTCAGGGGTGAGCTAGAAAATGTGCATTTTGAACATTAATTTATGTATCCTCATGTAATTTCTTATTGTAGAAACATAAACATGTAATTTATAGCCACATCTGTTCAGAATTCTTACCTTTATCTTGTAGAGCCCTTTTCCTAAGTTGACCAAGTCCTGTGTTGTTAAGCTGTTGCCATCTAAAGAGATATACTATACCAAGAAACCTTTTAGTTTGTGATACGTATACACATAACATTAATGATCAGAGTTACAGAACAAAACAGGCAGAGCTCAGCTATGATGAGAAGCTTGTGCATACTCTCATCCGTAAGACAAGAACATCATAGCAAAAACATAATAAGGAAACTATAACACATGTTTGAAGACCCAGCAGAACTGACAGGCACCAGTGTCATGAATACTGCAGTGGTTGAACTCTCAACAAGCTCTGATAAGCGGATCATTACTGAGCTGGGCAATCGTTGGCCATTCCTACCTGTTCTGGTTCTCGATATTTGCTATATCTGAAAGTTCTGTAAAGGAAAATGAAGGGCAAAAGGGCTGTCACATGCAGTAGTGTCTGTTTGATTGGAGCTGGCAAAATGTGTTAAGAATGAAGGAACACTTCAAGAATGTGGAAATCCAGAAAACTATGTATCTGGAAATATAAAATATTCAAAGAAGATTCAAAAAAAGGATACAAATGAACTCCTTCTGGCTGAGATGGTATGAAGTCTGGAGACATTATATCTCCTTCTATAACTAGGAGAGATAGATGCAAAGTGAATAGGAACAGAATCTAACCATATTCTACATACAGATGAATACGTTATTAATTACAGTACATAACCTTAAGTAATACAACTTGCAGTTGTCAGCACCAAACATGTTTGTATGCCTCCATGACAATAATTAGCATTCATGTAGTTTATTTTATGTACTTCAAAGATGAAAACAGGACAGTCCAACGCCTGGACATGCTCCATACCCCAATCATCAACAGTACATGACATCTGACACAGATGATTGTACACAGCATCCCGTAACTTCTAAACCTTAAATAGTTCTTACTAACAAAGGTTGCATTTCATTGTTTTTCCATACAAATCTTTGACACTGTCTCGGATACAACGTTAGATGAATTAGAGCGCAGCTGCCCACTCAGGCAGCAATGCAATTGTTCTGTCACACATCACCTAAGGTTTCGCTTACCAACTTCAACAAACTCGTTGTCCTCCAGGGCATCCTCCACTGTATCATCAAGATCCAGCAAGCCGAGACCCTTGCACCTCCGAACAAAAAACTTCACTTCTTCCACTGAGGTAAATCCGCCGTTATCAGGTTTGTTCTTCATGTACCTCCTCACAGCCTCCTTTCCCAGCCATCCAACTGTGTTCGTGCCATGTGGGCATGGCACTGCCAGCCATTCTCCTCGGACATGCACTGTGTATCTTAGCATGTTTCCTCCTCAGATTGTTCCTCGCCTGAAAGCAGCTGCAGTGAAGCAGCCTTACATTCACACACGGCAGCCTGGAGAGCGATGTCTGGCTGGATTGCAGTGTCCCGATCAGATAAAGGCAAAAATCCTCCCCCAGAGCTCCCCACCTTTGTAAATAAGTGAGATCGATGCATTCAGCTAACTTCATCCAATCAAACCAAATCGAGGGAGCACACCCTTTTCCTGGAAAGGGAAAAGGAAGCTACTGCCGCAGGATTTTTTTTTTGGCCAAAGATCAGGAATATAAAAGTGAAAATTTAGGAGCTGGAGTTAACGTATCAAGAAGAAATAAATCAGAGTAAGAGGAAATGCAGCTGCTCTGAAAAATTAAGGGCTTAATGAGAGTTAACAGAGCTGTCTGTTAACTACGAGCATGGCATTAGCTGCATTTGAAAACCTTTATGAAGGACAGGGCTGGAAGGTATTCAGCCCTTGATGGACTGGTCATGGCTGTTGGAATTGAAGGGAGACTGGACCCTTAGCTCTTAGTCTAAGACTAAGACTGCACTCGTAGTCCTAGTGTAAGACACTGCTCGCTCCTGCGCTGAAGTTTTAGGACACAATATTCTATTGCAGGTGAGAAGATTCATGAACTTCCCTCCATTACTCTCTCACATGTGCTTGGGATGATATTGTCAGAATGGTAACAACAAATAACGGGCCACATGTGCACACCACCAGGACTGGTGCTGCTATTCCAAATTTCTCCTACAGATGCAAAGAAGAAAAAATGTGCAGAAATACCAATTAGAATGGTGCTATAACAACGTTTAGCAATGACCGTGCCCACACAGAAGATTGGTGGAAGTCAGTGTGTAGGAACCATCACCTGCAGAGCTGGACACTATTGAAAGCTGCATCTGCCACTGCCTTTTTCCTAGCTCTGGCAGCAAGAAGTCAAGATCAGATGTCAGTATGAACTGCTAAATCACTATGCAGGATACGGACTTTTATGACTAAAAACGTTATCCCACAAAGCAATGAAAACAAAGGGTTTCATTGCAAAAGAATAGTTTGAATGAGTACCAGATACCCCCTATTCCTATCAAAACCTTTTCTGAGAAGATCTCCATTCATTCAGGCACAACTATCACAGGAGACTGATTATATTTTGGAGTGAATGGAAGGGACAGAGTAATCTGAACTAGAGAAAAATTCCTTTCAGTGAAGTTTCCCACTAGAAGTTACCACTCAGAGGGGCAGCAACAAAAGTCTCACTAAATGTCTCACTTAAGTCCTTAAGGCAGGAAAGTCTTAGCAGTTCTAGTAGTTTCTTCACTATTCATTTAATGCTATTTTGGTTCCAAAAAAGCCAGTACCTTTTAACAAAGTCATTAAAGATGTCTGACAGAACATTAATTAAAAAGTTAAGCTCATTTTAGTTAACAGATATATGTAGATTAGATCAGAATGAAAGGACCCAGTATATCTTGATTTAATAAAATCTAACAAGATGCATTCAGGCCTTAATTTATGTTAGAGCTGCTAACAGGAAAAGATGAATCTCCTGGTGAAATACCTAGCTTCATCTACTGGAAAGCCTAATTAAAACTCAGAGAGAAATAAATTGAATGAGTCTCCATTTCCATTCTAATTGCAACTATTCACCATAATTTATGTAGTTTTCTTTCTCCTTTAGAATAGCATTTTCCTGCTCTCTGTCACTCCTTGATACGGGGTCATCTCCACGTCAACGAATTAAAATTATGCCAACTGATCATTTCCAGGAAAAGTTCTTCTCAAACTCAGTTCACAGAGTAACCCATAGATGGCAGCATTCACAACGGCTTCACCTCAACTAACAACAGTGGGGAGAAACACAGCCAGCCCTCTTCCCGCTTTTAGCCTTATCTCTAAATTGTTACATTAGCATAGAGCAGTTCACAGCCAGAGCTGTTTATAAAATGGAAATATGAAACAAATTCAAAACCATGAAAGAATTAGAAAAGTATCACAGAGTCAAAGAACATTGTTGGTAGGGACCACAAGGATCATCGAGTCCAACTCCAGGCTCCACACAGGACTATGCAAAATCAAACTGGGCTGAACAAACCTAAGGACCTCAGCTACTCCTCATCTCGCCCTTAGACCCTTCACCATCTTTGTAGCCCACCTTTGGTCACTCTTCAATAACTTTATGTCCTTCTTGTATTGTGACACCTAAACATGACCAATTAGGTGGGCAACCATGTCATAGAAGGAGATTAAGTTCATTAAATAAGACTTTTCCTGCATGAACTCATGAGGACTGTTGACCAGTGACTGCACTGTCTGCTATTTTACCACAACTCCCAGAATAATCTTCTCCATAACCCTGCCAGGAACCCAAGCGAGACTGACAGGCCCATAATTAGCAGGCTTGTCTTTTTGTATTTCTTGAAAATTACAACAATGTTTGCCAGCTTCCAGTAAATAAGAAAACTATTATTTTGATACAGATCAATACACAGACAAGCGAGCAATAAAAAGATTTATTTTTCAGCTGTCAGATACTTGAAGTTCTAATTGTATATTGCTATGAAAGAGAAAGCTGTGCACAAAGAGCCACACTCTTTCCAGGTTTTTAAATCCCATGACTGACAAATGACAACATCTCAGAATATTTTTTTTCTGTGTTCTACCAATTGCTTGCAAAGAAACCCTTCTCCTAGTTCCAAAGATTTAGTGATTTTTGCAGTATTACACGGAGTTGCAAAATAGAAAGTACCAAATTTGATCTAAGTAGTACCAAAGCAGCAGAACATTTTACGCCATCATCAAGCATGCATACAAACAGTTTGCAGAGTCAGCAATAAGAAAATTTCAAATGAATCAATAAGTTCGTCACTGCTCCAGCTTCAAGTCTTTGCCCACAAGCATTGATGTGACTGGGTGCATACAGGCTTTATGCTCCAGGAATGTCTTGACAGCAAGATCTCGAGACTTGTCAAAATTGTAAAGGTCCCTATTAAAAAAACCAAAAAACAAAAAACAAAAACCACACTTTATATACTGTTATGAGAAAAGAAAAAAAGACTATGGAAGAAACAAATGACAGTACAATGGCTCAATGAATATTTTCTCAAGGCTTTACTTTCCTCTTGACAGCTTCACATTTAGGGACATACTGGGGCATAAACTTTAACCTATTTAAAAAAAGCCAGAAAGTGGAGAGTGACTCTGAAGATAATCTTGTTTGCAGCATATAGAAAATTCTGTGCTATATCACTATAAAGCATAACATAATGCATATACAATATCTAGAATTACTTATCCTGTTTTACTAAAAATGCCAACAGCGTGAGCTTCCACAACCTGGACATTACTTCTACCTGAACAAGGGTCGAGTAAACTTCATCCTGCCCTGCTCTGTTGCCATTTTTAGAGCCAGAGGAATCGCTTCTTCCCACTTGGACTGGATGCAGAGGCGCAGCCATCTGGAACAAATAAACAAACAGAACTTTCACTTGCTGCAGTTAGTCAGCTTGATTCTGCTCCTGTAAACGCCCCAAGCGGTGCTGCTCATGGGAATGGAATTCTGGCATAATTTCAATATAAAATATTTAGTGCCTATATGGCATGGTACAAAAGCAGACTTTTCTATGTTATATGAACGAAATGCTTCAACTTCTCTCCAAGACGTCTGATGTTTTTTTCCTGAGGCAATGTATTTCTATTATATTACCGCAGCATCCGCTTGCATCACTCTGAACTGAATTACACAGCACTTGTCACATGGGACCTAGTTATGAAAAAATTCAAACAATAAAATAAAAAACCTGCAAACAAAGCCTCACTACCAGCTGGCACATATTTGCTTTAAGTATGGGAAAACGATATTGCAAGAAACCAGGGAAATACTGGTTGAAATACTGGTTGAAATACTGGTTGAAAATAATTAGTTTTTTAATAAGGAACAAAGACCTCTAAGTTAGAGGTAAAGCAGAATAACTATCGCTCCTGCAAACGTACCCAGTACACAACAAAGGCAAAATATGTGAGTCATCATGATATTTGAAAATGACTACGACCTCAAAGATACATTGTTTTTAAAAGCAAGTGGCCTATTTTAACAATATGTAAATATCAAGTAGAAGTGGTAAGAATTGAGACACACAACTAAAGCCTCTCCTACCTGTTTAGATACTTCTTTTGATATTTACACTTATTTTAAGAGACAGAAGCTCTGTAATAGCAGGTGCTTGCTCTACTAGACTACATTTGCCCAACTTGTAAGTAACAATACCACTTTGGTAAGCATGCTTACAAGCACATACAAAACATAGGGACAGCTGCGTCAGTTCAATGAAACAGTATGGCTCAAACCATTTATGAAGCAGGGCAATTTGTTTTATGAAAGCATTTAATGGTAGAAAAAGCATCCATACTAGAACAAACCTGAATCGTATTTCAGAATTGCTTATAGCATTGAAGTCATACACTTGCTGCATTCGTTTGACATGCGACAACGGCAGAGGAGCCTGAAAAAGGCAATTGCATAGGCAGAATAAGGCAGAGGCACACCTCAAGCCACATACCTCAAAAATAAACAGGATCATTCTAGAGAACTGAAGTTACATGGGATTTAAAAACTTTAGCTGATAAACTTGTTCCTTTCACCTTTTCAGAGCATCAGGGAAGGGACAATGAGTAATCATTAGCAAATTCCCACATTCAGTACTACCAGCCATTTCAAATCTTCAAGTACATTCTGTTTCATTAGCAGCTTTTATAGCTTATTTGCAGGTCACAAACTTCAATTATAGAACAAATTCAAGCAACTTCTAATATTCTTTTTATCTTTCAATCCAAAATAGCCCGTACATCCCCAGTCAGCTGGACAACCAAACATCATCAGAGAGGCATGGCTGAATGTTTTAGTGACTGTGCACAGTGAGAGCAGGTTATTACAGCAAGACTTTAAAAAAAAAAAAAAAAAGAGAAAAGAAAAGAAAAAAGAATTTAATTTCAAAGAACATTTGAGCCTCTATAACTGCCTTAGCGATACCAGAAGCAGTACACTCCAGCCATGCATTTACCTCCAGGAGCAACAGTGCCAAGAACTCAATCAACTGATGAGATGATATTCCCTTCAGGTCTGCTGAGCTGAATGAACCCAGATCACTCTCTTTTGCCTAAAAGCAAATAATTTCTTAGGTTTCTAATAGATATTCCTAAACACAAACAGGTGTAAATTCATGTTTGAACATCTGCATATACATGTCACATAGAGCTGGCTGGATGCTTTATTAAAAATGTACTGCACTTCACATACAGAAGCCATAGCAAATTCACAGATTCCACAATGAAAGGCTACTATGCGTAACGCAAAACCTCTGGCAGCAATACTATCATCATTAACAATCTTTCTAAGCAAGTAACAGATTTCAGAAGAGAATGGTTCACCCTGTATAAAGAAGACTATTTCAACGTACAGAGACCTCAGTTAAATTCTTAAACCACTCACTTTGATCCATCTTTGGCTCAAGGCAACACAGGCATTTGTTAGCGTCATATCATACCTGTCAAAGATTATAAAGAAAGGATCATACCCAGGAAACAAGATGTTTCTGCAATGTTTTTACAAGATGCTTAGGAATTATTTGCTCGTGGCTCCACTTCTTTTTTTTCTTCATTGTAGGCTCCAATTCAATATTGCAATACAATTTACAATTCAATACTGGAATACAATTTACAAACATACTATTCTCATAAAATGTATTTTTGCCTTCGTTACAAGCATTCTATGCATAAGCGATGCCATCTATTGATCCCTGCACTCCTAAAATGATTGGTTAGTTGAGCACATGATGCTTTATTATTTGCACATTACACAGTGTAGAAGAAAAAAGAATATTGTCACAACAAACTGTCAAAGAAAAAAAAAAAAAAAAAAAAGATACCTTTCCTGGCAACTTCCAAAGCAAAATGAATTTCCAGCGGAATTAAGAAGAAAGCAACTTCAATAATGCTTTTTTTTCTTACATAAAACATGTATCATTTTTTACATAGCACAAGGTCATTTTCTAATAGTACATTTGTAAGAAGACTTTCACCCTGACTACAAACTGTTGTATTATCATTTGGAATATCAGCAGCTTTGGAAGGAATAGACAAACTGTAACAAAATGTAGCTTACGTGGGTTTCACTGGTGGCATTCCTGGAGCATGCAGCCAAGAGTTCCAGTCTACTTTATCAAGAATATCTACCTATGAACAACACAAGTTCTTAGTGAATTTTAAGAGTCATTTTTAGACAAAAGCATGCCCTATGAAACCAGTTTCAATTTTTTTTTTAAAGTACCTCCAACTACCATGCAAAACATTCCAGAAATAAAATAGAGAGCAAACCGACCCACAAACATCATAATGCAAACCTATCTCTGTAAGATTGCAGACTGCATAATATTAAGACCCTGAGATAAAAAGAAGAAAGAAAAAGAACTGGTCCTTAAAAGAAGTTAATTCCTGAGTTGCACCATAGTTTGACATAATCAAAAGGTTTTAAATACTACCTAACCTTATCCTTGAAGTAGGAGTACAAGAACGTCTTCCAGTCGTCGGTTACTATGCTCTTATAAGCAAACTGCTGTATGTAAGCCTTCAAGAAGCCCATGAAGACATCTAAGAATTAAAAAGAAACAACCCTTTCAGTGTTTGAAATTAACATGGAAAAGAATTATTTATGAAGCCTAACTAACGCTTACTGGGTCCTCCAAGAAGTTGCTCAAGGTAAAAAAGCAAGGCAAAGCCTTTCTCATACGGAACAGATGAATAGGCAACATCAGGATCTACTTCATTCAGATTGGGGACGAGGTTACTGATGGGATTTTTATCTCCAAGCGTATTTATCTGCAACAAAAATTAAAAAAAAAAAAAAAATCACAGCTAATCCTATTTATAAAGATATCATCCATCCAAAATAGAGACAGCCCAAATCACTGTCTCAATCTTTAAGTTTTTCTAAAGTTTTGAATCTGTGCAGCTTACTGAACTTCTTCTCATTTTGCTCTAAGAATGTCCAACCACGCATCAAACAAAAAGACATTAGGATCAATTACCTCATGTTCCCAACATTCCTAAGTAGTTAATTACTGTCACGCATGTTGCAATCATGAGAACTTAGGGATTATTTATTATCAAACTACTTGTTTTAAGTAGGTGGCATAAAAGGTTAAAAACAAAAAAACAAGTGGAAATAAAATAGGTAAATTGCATTATCAAATAGAGTGAGAGGCAGCTATTTTGACACAGACTGGAAATCTGAAAACTGAAGTTTACCAATGCTACCTAATCTAACAAAATTTATCATCCTTCTTAGATAGTAATAGATTTGCAAAATGTTCAAGTATAATTCAGTATACAGGAGAAAAGAAACAAAAACCGTGTATTTGTATTTGGCACTGGTGATTCTGATGGTCATGCTTGCAGATAAGCTTGAGGATCTAAGGGACATAATTCAATGATGGGACCCAGTAGGCTGAACTGATGGTTGGATTGGACGATGTTGAAGGTCTCTGCCAACCTACATGACTCTATAGTTCTTCAATTTTGACAAGCTTTCAGCTGCTTACTAGTAAGTGAACAGGTGACACTACAGTTTATCCATACCCAGTTACAACCAAGAGAGGCTAGAAAGAATTTCATCCTTATAAAATAGCTCAAAACATTGCAAAAAGCTTTATTTATTTTCTAAGCTAATTATCTTGGGAAGATAACATACCTTGGAATCAAAGTTGGGCATCCTTTAGCAAGAAAATGCTAAGAAAGCTCACATATCTAGACAAGTCTTACTCCTGGGAACAGTGAAATCAGCTTTATTTTAATTACAAAGGCCACTCTGAAAGTAATGCTTCCTACATTGTTATGTTGGCACACAGCATCAGAGGTGGATGTTGGTGGTGTGGCAGCAGAGGTTGAACCTTCCTGCCAACATTCTGTTACATCTTGTTGCCATGAGACAGATGGCAGCAAAGGGGCAGTGTGACAAAACAGCATCTGACAAAGAAGTGCATACGAAGCAAAGGTGTGGAACTGAATTCCTCCATGCAGAAACAAACACACTCGTTGACATTCACTGATGTTTGCTGAGCGTATATGGAGACCAAACAGTGGATGTGAGCACAGTGAGGCATTTTTTGGGTGATGTGTTCCAGCAGTATTGCTACTGGTACAGATTTTTAAGAATGCAGCATGCAGGCTCTTGTTTCTTGCTGCCAAAAATGCACAGCTAATGGTGGTGACTATGTTGAAAAAACAGTGTTTTCTAGCTGAGAATTTGGTCCATCCAACAGCGTTATTGTGCTTATGGTATCTCTTGCAGTTTCACAGTCTTACTTTCAGAGCAACCTGTGTAGGTGCACACCTAAAGTTAACAAAATCTTGAAGACATTTACCGTATTCTGCAGTTCCATCCATCCTCCTAAGGCTTTGAAGTGTCTGAACTGCTCACCAAACAACCGACCACCAATCCTGCGTTCCAGATATACAGTATGCCCCTCATTCAGCCTGGAAACATACTGATAATGTCAGCAGTGGTAGGATGACAAAATGAATTTCACTATTCTCCTTGCAGATTTTTTAATATATATTTTGCCTTGTGCTGAACATCATACCTACCAGAAATGCTCCCATGTTTTGTTTGTTACCAAGTTTCCTGTCCAACTGTGAGAGATTTCATGAGCAATAACCTAAAACAGAAAAAGACAGATTTACTTTTTAGACTCTCTTGAAAACAAATCCCAACAGAAAGGAAAAATCCTAGCAGGATTACTGCACTACATTCCCAAGGTCAACAGATAGTCAAAGATCTGTAAGTTTTTCCATATAAACATCAGTTGGAGTGCAATCAAACCATCATGAGAAATAATTCTGAATCTGTAGCTTGCAAATCACAGAGCCACACTGATCAACAAAAATAATTCTTCTGATAGAACTGTTCAGGTACTTGTTTGTGAAATCACATTACAGAGCACTGGACACATGTCAAGTAACGGACTAATATTACTTCCTCACAAACCTGTTTGTCTGCTGCAGGGCTGGGATGTTCTAAAGAAGCAAACAAGAAGAAAACAGTTGCCCCCTTGAAGGATAATGAATGATACATTAAAAAGTACCCATGTCTAATATTTCAGTGCTCTTGGGACAACCATCACATAAGGAATCATATTCATTTTTTAAGGCAGTGTATCAGTCTAGTAGAGAGACCTATCAGATAAAACAGCTTCCAGAGTACTCAACTTACTGGACAAAATTAGAATTTATTCAATCTGTACTCATGATTTTCACTTTGCAAGTAAGTCATACACAGTGCAAGTTCTAACTCATAGAGGCAGGTATACTGAAGAAGTTGCCTACAAACAATTTAGAAGAAAGCAACTTAGTTGTGATTTTTAAATGTATCCACGTTCCTATATAACACAGGACAGGAAAAAAAAAAAAGCTAATGAGCAGCTGACTTCAGTCCCCTATATATTAAGGAGGATATGTCATTTTCATCTGTTCATCATGCATAATGGTTATTTTAGAATTTATTTAGAACTAAAACACACTGTGTGAGACTTTTTGTATCACTGTTAACTTTTAATTCTCCTGATGAACAAGAGACTAAGTTTTCAGATATTCAATACAAAGCTTAGATGCAAATTCAAGCTATATTCTAATTGAAGACATGAACTTATTTTGCACTTACATTTGATAGAGATCGATCACCTGCCTACAAAAGAAGAAAAAAAGGCAACTGTCATTTCAGGTAAAGCTCAAAATATACCACACAAATCCTTCTGGACAAAAGATGGCCTGCAGATAAACATCCATCATATGATGGATGAGTAAACTCTAAGGAAAGCTTGACTTTCACCATTGTTACACTTACCAATAGGGTTGGAGTTACAAAAGTAAGGCAAGGGTTCTCCATACCACCATAAGGAAAAGAAGGTGGTAAGACTAACAAATCATACTGTCCCCATACATAAGGTCCTGCTAAATCTTCAGCTGTCTGCAGCATAGCTTCAGTCTGAAAGAAGAATTCACATTAGTTTATGACACAATTTCTAACTACAAACACTAGAGAAGTTATAAGCTACTGACCACACACTGCATTCTCTCTCATCTCGGAATGTCCCACATGATAAACAAGTGAAACACTGTGCAGCAATAATTATATTTAGTAATAGTTCTGTGTTGTGCTAGAACAGCAGCATTTTTGGGGTAGGAAGAGGAGAAAGCAGGGCTACAGATGAACAAAACTCTAAGCTACATCCTGTTCCTTTTTCAATACTAAGTAAAACAATTAGTTTAGAAAACATTTTTGTTAATTACCTACCTCAGCAAATTCGTAGGCTGATTTATCCACCAGCTCCTTTTCAGCCCACACCAGTGTCCTTGGACCAATCTTTCTGTTGGAAGTGAAAATGCCAGTGAGAACACTATGAACTGGAAAACATTCTATGGGAAACTAACACAGAAAGCACACGTTAATGTGCTCATGGGTAACCCATGATGTTCAAGAACTTTGTTACAGAATCTTCCTCTCCTTTTTCTCTCCAATGCTGAAGTGACACTGGAATCGGCTTCAGAAAACAAAACAAACCACAGTCATCTACAGGACAAACAAATAGGGAATGCATTTACAGACATTAAAATGCTGCTAAGCCCTATTTCGCAGGCATTGTTACTGGTTGGATTAACACATCCTGAAGCCTTCATTTTCTGCCTTTTGTACAACAGTAGGCTTATTTGTTACTAGAGAAAAAAATACATTTTTCCTTGAGCTAAAAGAAGCTCTCAGTGGCTCCAATCAGTTCTAAAATCTTCATAGTTGATCTTAATGCAAAAGTATACTGAACAGGAAAATGATGCAAGAGTGAATCAAGATTTCAGTAAGGTGAAGTACTGTAGAACAATTCAGTTTCAGGATGAAGAGAAAGTTCACTTCCTCACAGGTTCACTGAACCTCTCAGACTTTTAGAAACTAGAAATTTGATCAAGTGACCAAAGAAAAACTCATAAAAATAACAACAAAAATAAAACCTGTGAATATTTTTTTCTTAACCGCTATTAATATTTATACTTTGTGCAGATTCACTCACCTGCTTTCTAAATCTCCAACCACTAAAGCAATTAAGTAGGAAGGTATGGGAACCTAAAGGAGAACATTAAAAAAAAAAATTACATTATTTAATGCAAGCTGCCAACATCATTGATTCAAGCAAAATAAAACAATGGTACATAAGGTAAGTGTACACGTTTCCTCTATAGCTTTTTGCCTTACATTATTACAAAGGTACTGTTATTTCTCTCCAAATGATATTTCTTCATCTACAAGTATTTGTTCCATTCATCTTTCATACAAAGGACACCATTTTTTTTAAGTGTTATTTCTGCTTGAAAAGGAAAAAAAAAGAAATCTGTAGCTATAAAGGCATACAAAAAAACATCACTTATTTGGTAAGCATTCAAAAGAAAGTCAGTTTTCCAAATGAATTCCAGTACCATTAAGTCATATTTGTTTTCATTTCAGATATTAACACAACATATTCTGGAAAAGATTTAAGTCCATTGACTTGTGTTATAGAGAGGTTATTAAAAGATTAACAACAAATTCCCACATTTTGATGCCTGATAAGTTAGGATCAAGTTCTGAAATGACTTCAACTCTCAACAGCTTTTGTGTCATAAATCCATTTTACAGAGATTGCTCTCCACTATGCTTCTCCCAGGCCAGGATCAAAGGAACAAAAGCTCAACATATATACATATCCAAGAATTTGATGAATCTGATGTTATACGTTGTGCAAGTCCACTCGACTTATCAGCAGCATATTTCTAGATAACGTACAACGAACACCAAAGCCTTATACACTAGACCAAGAGCATAAAATGTTTTTGGCTCTACAGAGCAGGTACAACACTGTACTGAAGCTCACAGATGAGGAAACTATTTGTTTTCCTCTCTTCTCTCAGGTTTCACGCAGCAGCCAAATCAATCCAACAGCAGCTGCAGTTCAGAGGTTCCACTCCTCTCTCCAGCCACCCAAGCCCATCTCACCATGCCCTTACTCAGACCCTCACTCATCCAGATCATTTCCCTTTGCTTAATTGTTTTTCCTGCCTGTTGAGCAATATGAATGAGGCTCACTAGGAGATCCCACAAACTCCCGCAAGACTGTAGCCTGTAAGGCTGTGAGAACAAAAGCCAGGAGAATAAATTGAGACAGCCATGTTAGGAACAGTGGAATCACTGAACTAGCTGCACTACATAACGAATCTGCAATCTTTAATTAGTTGGAGATGCTTTCCATAAAAGCAGTAAGACCTCAGGCAGCCCTTTACTTACTAGCCTGCAGCACTTACATTCTGACTGAATCTGTAAATCTTCCGACTGCTGTCCTCTGGGTCAGGCATCTCTCCATCACGGCCAGCACTCATAAGAGCCACCAACTCTTTGGGAACAGATATCTGAAAGAAGGCATTGCGGCCATGAGGAACTCAGCTGGCATACAGTGTTACATAATATACTAGAAGCAGCTGGAGCAAAGACAGTAGCCCAGATGTGTCCTATTGGAAAACTTTCCCCCTCAAATTGAAAATGTTGCTTCAGGGGCTGGTAATACTGAATTAACCAAAAGGACAACCTTCAACAAGTGTTCAAAGTTTCACTTTCTTTTGACTACTGATCATCATAGTGCACGTCTCCTTTCTTGCTTCTTTAAAGCAACCAGATTATTTACACCAACACTGCAAAGATACCCCAGCTACGCACCAGAACACGCAATTACTTAATGCATACAGGAAAGCCATTTCAAGTTATTTTTTACTTTGCAGCACTTTCTGTTGTTTTGCTCTCAGATTTAAAAGGATTCTTTTTTCTACTCCAACACTTTTTTCTCTTTTTAGAAATAAAGATACACGTGAATGATGAAAAGATGTATATAAATAAAATGGTAAAGCCAGAAGTGTCACAGTGAAGACACACAGTTTTTTGCCTCTTACAGTAAGTTAAAAGTCAATATTCTCTGTTTTCATTTCAAGCCACTGATTTTTTTTTTTTTTTTTGGCAGCTACCACAAATAAGTAAATAAAAACCACACACTGTAATGTTTGTCTTTATTTAGACAAAACTATCTTAGGTTCACCTACCTCAGCATAGTAAGTTAGTTTCACAGCAGGTGTGTCTTGGCAAGGAAGAATGGCTCTGCAATGGTTAGCCTAGACAAAAAAAAAAAAAAAAAAAAAAAAAAAAAAAAACTAAAATGTAACTATTTTCCCCTGCACAAAGGACTGGAAATAAATCAAATTAATGTACTGTATTAGAAATCTGTACATCTTCTGCAGAGAATTAACCACAAACCAATACTTGATGATTTGTAGCCTATGGCAGTTTTCATAATTAAGGATTTTTTAAGGAAATAATGGTAGGTAAGACATCAGAACCACATGTGTTGGTTGCAAAGGACTGGGAAACCCATTCTAAATGTTCCTGTTTACACAGCAGGCTTGGACCAGCTGACATCCAGGGGTCCCTTCCAACCCTACCATTCTGTAACTAGATGTTTTCCAACAAGAATGCTGGAGGGAATAAATCAGTTCTGGACTTAGTAAATTGCAAACATATAATAAACTCCCAGCAATATGCTGACTGCAGTGTTTTTGTTTACAGCCTTTGGCACATGCAGTTATAGGCTGCTGTACTTTCCCCTGTTAGACCTATTCCCCTGCTCAGAAACTGAGGGAATTACAGGAATACATAACAAACAACTAAGAAACACCAACCTGGCACTGGCTGAAGAGAAATGGGTGTTTCTTCCCGGAAGTTTGCTCTGGTGTAAACCACTGGAGAGCTGAAGACTTTGGAGAGCTTTCAAAGGAAATTTCAATAATTGCTTCTTGTCCCCTGTACAGTAGAGAACACTGTCAGCTTTGACATGACTTGCAATCGCTTCTGAAATTCCTCTACAAAGCTTTCTGGAAAACAGTCTGCCATACAGTCTCAGAAGCACCGAGAACAGTAAGAACAAACAACTTCCCATAATACACATACACACCATAATAATGAAGAATTTGAACATTCTTCAAATGCAACCCTTAAGAAGAAAATTGTTATAATCAGTAATTTCTGCACAGAGAAGTACTTGCATCTGTTACCTGAAAGTTACAGGCTACACAAACTGCTCCTGGGAATTAACAAACCAAACATATCTCAGCACAAAATCCAGGTAATCAGTGCTGTTGAATACCAGATAAACTGACCAGGTACACATATCTAATTTATAACTAACATTCCAAAGTACGTATCTGAGAGCAAAAGAAAAAGCAATCTGTACTATCATAAGGCACACATGCTCACTGAACAGTCAGCCTTTCAGTTGTAATTCTTCACTTTCCTATCATCGCTTTATTTTGATTTCCAAGGAAGACTATGTCTAACACGAGATTATAAATGCTTACAAGCAAGATTAGTCTCTATTTGTGACTTTATTGTTGCTACAGTGGAAAAAAACCAGATCGAAGCCAAACAAAAGAAACAACTCTCTGTACCTCCACTGTCACCTATTTGTTCAAGGACTTAATTCTTTCAGTTTGACATTCATTCACAAGCATTTCCCCAGAAGGGACAGATGCCTTATTACATTCCTTTTTCTTCCACAATACTACAGATTAAAGATGAGTTCATAGAGACAGGAAGCATTTTGTTTCTTATTGTTTCGCATTCAATTTCCTGGACAATTTAATTCAAACGAAAGGACCTCTCCATAACTCACAGCTTTGGGCTCTAGCAGGTGAGATGGTACGGAGTATTAACAACACAGCAAACAGCCAAAAATGTATCAACTTGGCAATGGTTTTTTATTTCATGCTACTTAGAAGAAGTAGATTACAGTTACAAGCCCCTCTTTTCATTCTACTTGGGCTAGGTAACACAATAAAGATTTTGATATTTGAGAACACATTGGTATCTAATCCCAGGTGCAACCTGTAGTTTTTAGGTAACATGGGGTCCTTTGCATAAAGGAAAGGAAAGCAGCCTGTATTTCCACAGGCTTCATCCTGCAGCAACTCATCCAGAGTGCAGAGCAAGGAGGACTCCTGCAGAGAAGCACCAAAACACTCCACCATCCCATCATTTGAAACCCTGGATGTGGGTACAGACTCCTAAAGGTTTGCCTTTCTACTGAAGGCCAAATATGAAATTCACCTACGAGATCACACAGCAATGAAACTCACCACTCCAACACGTCCCTTTGCAAGCTTTACCCAAAGACTCCACAAGCAGCAAAGCAGCTTATGCAGCATGCTTTGGAAAGCATTTGAAAGAGCAGGCACAGGGCATACCTTCTCATCTCGAAGGGGAGCGTGATTTCCAGGGGGGTCCCCTTGAAGCTGTGCTTTTCCCCAAAAGCAAATTTTGCATCCTGTCCGTTTGCAGTCACTTTAAATATTTGGAGGTCTTTTGTATCCAAAACCTGGAAGGAACTGAGTAGCGTTAAGGACTGGCACGGCCTTCCTCGTACCTTTGTACCTTAAACACGAGTCTGCCTGAAGAGGGAAGCATTTACATTTCTCAAGCAGAAATAGGGAGGCAAAGCAAGCACGCTGGGCGCTGGGAACTGGAATCTGAGGACAGCAGTGCTGAGGTTAAAGGCTGGGAGTCTGCAAGGAAACCAAGCATACAAATCCCAGGAGACCCAAACCTGGCTTTGTTCAACACATATAAAGCTCACGAGGCTCGCACTTTTAATTGCATACTCTGCGAAAATATCTGGCAAAGGACAGAGGAAAGAGCCGTAAGCGCAGCTTTCTAATAGCTTATTCCCACTCCTTCGCCATTTTAAGGTGAAAACACCGCGTCCCCTCGGGGACGACACGAAGGGAAGAGCAGGCAGAGCGGCGAGGCGGCGGCCGGGGCTAAGAAACAGAAGAGCCGCGGCGCTCCGAGCTGACCCCGCACCCCCACGCTGGGCCCGCCCGCAGCGCGGCGGTGGTCGCTCCCTCCCTCCCTCCCGCCCGCCGTTACCAGGCAACGCAGCGCGTCCCGCTCGGCGCGCGCGGTGAAAGCCGCCGTGCCCCGCAGCGCGTGCGCGCCGAAGTCCACGCGGCAGCGCAGGTGGAGGTGGCGCGTGAGGCAGCAGGAGGGCGACGCGAAGGAACTCGGGTCCGAAGCCGCCATCGCTCGCACGCGCTCTGCGCCCCGAGCGGCAGTCGCGGGCCATGCCGCCGTCACCGCCCCGCCCACCGAGGGCAGGAGCAGGGCGGCGCGCGGGGCTCTGGGAAGCGTGGTTATGCGGTCGGTTGGAGGGGGCTTCGGCAGCGCGCGCGGAGAACTACAATTCCCATAGAGCATGGCGGGAAAAGGGGGAGAAGGCGAGGCGAGTGTGGAAACGTAACCGAACCAATGGAAGCAGAGCACAGCATACGGGGAAGGGATGTAGTGGTTGCTGCGAGAACGCCTCTCGTACAGTTCCTCGTTAGTATAGTGGTAAGTATCCCCGCCTGTCACGCGGGAGACCGGGGTTCGATTCCCCGACGGGGAGGTACGCAATTTTTTGCCCCTTCGATGTAAAAAGTAATTCTTTGTGAAATCAAGGCTGCGGCTGCTGAAAAAATAAAAGCCTCCTGGAACAGTACCCCAGTTTTAGGAAACAGATATGTACAGAAGAAAATTATTCCAGTCCTCTTTGTCCACCTCTGTCAGGACTGGATGGACTGCCTGATTTGTGGTACAGCCTGCTCAGCTACTTATCTAACTAGCGTGCGGGAGTGTACTTTTGTACTTAAACAGCTCAAACAGCTTTTGCAGGTGAAAGCCCTTCCCCTGAGAATGCATACAAATATTGAATCAGCGGTGTTATAGTTGTATGTAAATGACTAATTAATAGTAGAGAGGATGGACTTGAAAAATTACTAACTGTGCAAGTTTTGTGTACGGGTACAGCATAGATAGGTAGTGCTGTTTGGTGTGCTTGATTTGTGGGAAACCACCAAGCACCCAGGCTTGTGCAAATGTGAGATAAATAAGCAATGCTTCTCCTGAGTGTGTGATTATTAACCTATTGCACATAAACAGTGAGTCTGCTTTTTGGACATAAATGTGGTAAGACTGAAGATTAGTTCTGACACAAGGTTTGGCAATGCGGGGTGATTGCTCCTGGCAGGACATTGCAGAACCCACGGGTGTGAAATGCAGGCTGCAGAGCATAACCCCCAAACTGTGGTGCACAGCAAGGCAAAGGCCATGGGGCACCTGGAGCACCTCACAGCCTCAGCTGGGTGCAGCCTTGAGAGGACAATGCAAGCAACATGCAAGGAAGAGGTGAGCATCTTCTTCAAGCACACAGGAGCTTCGCACAAACCTGCTCTAGAGCATCCAAGTAGACCGACTGAGATCAGCCCAGCAGGAGAAGAAGGGGATCTCAGCAGGCCTATTGCTTGCGTGTATTGCAGAAGGAACAAAAACTGATCTCTGTTTTGCAATGTCTAAATATTCTTCCATGCCCTCTTCCCTTTCTCAAAATCTGCACACATGCCATTGGAAGCTGAAAGAAAGTGCTTATCTGTTTATTTCAAAGCTGAGAATGGACCATAAAATAAGATCTAAGAAGCATTTAGTAGCTCGTATATGTTGGCATCAAGTCAGGCAATTTCAGTTGTCATAAGGCGATAATGGATTAGAAGAGTAATTCCTTACAAACAGAAATATGCTGACAATGCTTTGCAGGCATAAAAAAATCCTGCAGGCACTTCCAGACCTGCTTAGTCAGGGTTCCTGTGTTCACATTATGCAGGGCACATGCAGAGCTACACAAGAGACAAGCTGCTGTACAAGTGCAGCTTCTACAGTCCTAGAGAACCAGTCTCCTTGAAGCATGGGCAAAGGTAAAAGGAAGGGTGCCGTGAAGGATTTTACAAGGCTGGCCCATTTTCACCTTACCAAACGTTCAGTGCACACTACTGGCTCATGTCCAGCTTCTTATCCACCAGGACCCCCAAGTCCTTCTCCACAGGGCTGCTCTCAAGGAGATCTTCCCCCAGTAAGTAAAAAAAAACCTGGGATTGTCCCGACCCAAGTGCAGCACCCTGCACTTGGCCTTATTGAACCTCATTAGGTTTCCGTGGGCCCATTTCTCCAGCCTGTCCAGGTCCCTCTGGATGGCTTCCCTTCCTTTCAATGTATCAACTGCATCGCTCAAGTTGGTGTCAACTGCAAACTCGCTGAGGGTGCACTCCATGCCATCGTCTGTGTCACTGATGAAGATGCTGAAGAGCACTGGTCCCAAGACTGCTCCCTGAGGGACACCGCTTGTGACTGGCCTCTGCCCTGGCACAGAACAACCCTTTGGCTGCGTCGAGCCAGCCAATTCCTAATCCATTGAACAGTCCATCCTTCAAATCCACACCTCTCCAATTTAGGAATGAGAAAACACGGGTTCATGAGAACTAGGGAGTTTTATGTTGTTGGTTTCTCCAAGGGACCTTTTAAACTTGAAAATGAGAGTAATATGTTCATGTTTTAAGCCAAGTTGAAGATAAGTTCTGGCAATTAATTGTTCTAAGAGACACATAAACGTAATGAGCTGCCAAAAACATGCTAGTTGCTTTGTCACTCAGAAAGAACCTAATCAATAAAGGGAGATCGGTTAAAGCAGAACAAAAAAAGCATTTCTATAAATGCTCTGCAGGACTGACAGAAAGAATAGACCCAAGAAGACATGCACCACATTGGGTGCCGTTGTACTGTGTTGTGTGGGTGTCAGTCAGGAAAGGTTTGTCTGTTGTTACCAAAACTTCCGAATTTTGCAATGGTCAGAGCTGTGGTTGTTCTGTATTTCTTCATATGTGAGCACATTTAAAGCAATTAACAAGTAACCCTGAAATAATGGCTTGCTGTTTTTGATAAAATTATTTGGCTTTTATTTCTTTTGATTCAAAAAATGGTTGATAATCACAAAGGCAGAAGGGATGACAAAAATGCCATGAAAGGCAGGAGTTTTTTTCTGTAGTGAATGCAGAACAACAGGCATATTTGAAGGGCATTCCACCCTCTCTTAGTGTTATAAGATGTGCAGCAAAAGGGTTTCTCTGAGGCTGTAAAATTCAGTATTTTCAAAGTCTAATGGGCGCTGCAGCCTCCTTGAGCACAAAGAGCCCTGTCTGCCCCCCCACCAGCCCTATGATGGGGCTAGCCCTGGATCTGCTCCTGGGAAAACATCTGCATAAGGACAACAGCTGGTCTATGGGCACTGCCACCATCTCTGCTTGCCTCACATGGGACTGAGGGGCTGCACCCATTTGTCTCGCTCTAATTAAGATTAAGAAGCAACAGTTCAAATGTTGGTCCAACCAGTTTATTACAAATCTTAATCAGGGAGATGGGGAAGGAAAGGAGGGCGATGGAAAGGATAGGAAAGAAGCAAGAATTGCATAAAGTGGGGATAGTCACCACCAAGATCCAGCAGCAGTCCCATTGCATGCCATCTCAATGGTCCGAGGCAAAAGTGCAGGGGGAGAGCAGCAGCAGCATGACCAGCCTTGGGCAGCGAGCAAGTAGCAGGAAGAAGCCGCAGGGTGAGACTGGGAGGAAGCAGCAGGACTCAGGTAGCAGGCCCGGGAGAGTCCGTCAGCATACAGGGCATTCTGTAGCGAGAGACCTGATGGCAGACAGCTTTGTTCTGCTTCTTCAGCATGCAGGCATCATGTTGTGAGGAACCTGTTGGGGAAGAGCAACAATAGCATGGCCAGCCCCAGGCAGGAAGATGGTGCAGCACAGAGCAATTCCAGCAGGGAGAGAGGCAGGTCTTCCCATGTCAGAAAACCCCTTCTTCTTCATGAGGAATTTGTTGCCAGAAAACCTACTGTCATGGTTGTAGGTCCTCTTTTTATCCTTCTTCTTCCAACGCGGCTTTCCTGGGCACTGGGTAAGAGTAATGTGCAGTACCCCCTGAGAGGGCTGTCTCCCTCAAGATAAGCCCACACAGAAGACTGCTTCCCAGCCATTGATCTGCAGTTTATCTCTCTTTCGTTGCCCCGGCCTTGTCCGTCTGTGTCCCTCAGACAAAGGATTTTTCAACCCTTGCCCAGGACTTGTCTATCAGTGTTCTCCAGACACAGGATTTCTCAACCCTGGTCAAGGACTTGCTTGGACTCATTCATCTGTGTCCCCAGCAAGCTTCGAGGCACTGGCATAAAATAATAATCTCTTACACCATTGGAGACAGTGGCAGCAGGGCGTCCCCAGCCTCCAGGAGCAGCCGTCTCCCACAGAGCATGATGTGGGGTCTGCAAGCACAACGTACTGCTGAGGAGTGAATGATCGAACCCTTTCGTGTCCGTTTTCCAGGTCTGGACCTCCAGGTGGTGCATGTTGCTGCAGCCCTGTTCAGATCAGCACAGCAACACTAATGGAAGCCAGGTGCAGTGCTCCCATACCCACCAATCAAAAGCCACCCAGGCCAGCATCAGGCATTCAATCCCAACGCATACTGAAGTTTTATGACTCCTCCAGACTCCTTCAGACTAGCCTGGCCTCTTTCTATGTTAGCTTATAATATGGATAAATTAATTGTCCGCTGTTTCTCCATTAGCTCTTAAAGTATTGAGTTATCACTATTCAAGCATAATGATTTGCAGGGAACTTTATGCTTTTTCTACATGGATAATAATGGAGCCTGAGACAGGTGGGAAATATTTTAAACAATGTTTTATTAATAGTTTATCCTTTATTTATTTTTGAGCAGCTTCAGAAGGCCTAGAAGACCTATTTTACTTCTGCTGGATTTTTTTTTTCTGAGAAAGAGTGTTTCTCAGTCCTGTTGTCACCACAGAAGACTTCAAACATTTCATACAGCTGTATTTCCACATTTCAGATGGTCTGTTAAACATAATTTCCCTCATCCTTCCTTTCATACAGAAGGAATCTGTTTTGTAATTTTTTCACTTCCTACTTCTTATCTGATTGTTAAATACTTCTGCACAGTCTGTTTTTAAAACCTTCCATGTTTCTAGACATGTGCACAGCTGACACCACCAGGATGAGGAGCTTGAGCTTTTGGATACTCTGCTTAAGGTACCATAGAGTGTCTCAGTTATTTCAGAACTTAAGCATCCAAAAATCATGATGCACATTTGAAGACATTAACCCAAATTTTGGTATATACTATGAAGTAACTAACATTAAAACTGTAATTTAGAGAGCTTTTATTTGCATTTCAACACACAATTCATTTTTACCCACTCAAGGTGAGAAGTTTATTTTCCTCTCTAGAAGCTGTTATTTAGCTGTGTACAGTTTGACGTCCTCAGTGTGTCATCATGCTGCTAACAGTTTCCAACAACAATCCATGCAATGCAGTTATCTTTTCTTAATTTGAGCCTGCTCAGCATTTTGTTGTTTGCTTTTCAAACGTTTTCCTTGAAAAAGGCTTTGAAATCTCTTGGATGGCAACACTTCCTCTTTGTATCCATGTTATTCACACTTACCGATGGTGGTTACAGCAACCTTCTCCATCTGAGAATTGTAGTGCACGCACAGCTTAAGTTAATGCACAGACAGATTGTAGGATGCAAAGAAATTGCCTGTGTTTTCTAGGTATCTACAGCTATTATTGGCTTCATAATCCTTCCGTATTATTCCTTTTAAAGCATCTGCTTCTGAGTGTTTGGGCCTTTTCTGTGGTTTGAGATACCAAGGAAACAAGCTCATGCTAAATCTTAAATATTGGAGAATCACCACTGAAACAAAAGGGATGGTATAGATATTTAACACAAAGCATGTTCGTAAGTGCTTTGCTTGAACAGAACCTGGATGCTATCCTCATGCAGAATAAACTCCATAAGCACAAAAGGGGCTTTTATTTCTGTTATTTAGCATCTGGAGGTTTCCAAGAGGTGGTTTCATGTCTGTTTTTATAGGATTCAGCTTTAAGTGACCTTTTCCCTGGCCATCAATACAAACTGACCTCTGGATAAACTCATGGTGTTGTTTTAGGGGTAAGAGCGATGTTTAATTGTGCCTGGATCTGATGCTGGCTCCCACCCACATGCACAGAAATACATCAATCTCCTCCTGCTTCCGTGTGAAGCAATGGCTTCAGTGTAACATGCAGTAACTAGGCCCTGGAGTTTATTGTCAGGCCAATAGTTTACAACTCTAGATTGCTAGATTGGATTTGCTGCCCATCCTTTTTCTTTTTACCTGAATTTGCTTCTGTGAGCCTTTTTGATTCCTCTGTAAGATGTGCAATCCTTTTGCATGTAATTATCTAGATGTAATTATCCCTTACATCCAATTTCAGAGCAGAAATGCAAACCAGAGGATGAACATAAGCAGAAACTAAGTAATTGTGCAAGAAAATACCATATTACCCAAAGGCTTTGGCAAAAAACAGAAGTCTTTCCATCTCTTCCAGAGGTGCCTTTACTCGAAAGTAGAGCAGAGAAGAAATATTTACTAAATAGCAAAAGCTACCATTAGGGTTTTGGAAGGAAAATGTAATCACGTACTTCCTTCTTCCTGGTCAGTGTGACAGTATCTCTCTGTACCTCATATATTTACAAGGATGCAGAAGGCTAGCTTACTTCTTCTGCCCAGTTTACTGCATTCAGATTTTCTGCAGAATTCTCCTATTAACACAGCACCAAGTAGTGGAAATGTTTATAAACCATTTGATTTCATGCTTCTGTCCCCTCTTATGTGTAGACTTTGAGTGTGATCTGAAGACTTAGACGTTGCGTCAGAGCAATGTTTATATTACTGTACTTGCTTACGTGGTGTAATGAGTCCCTCTGAATTTCAAAGACTTTCTGTCTGGCACTGAAGAATCACACTTTTTTTTCTTTTAAATCAGAATTTGTTCCTGTGACCCTTGTGTTAGGCTTTGCCTGGCAGCAACATTGGCTTCAATTTCTAGAGGCCAAGCTGTGAAAATTGAGTTATTTCCGTATTGGGTTATGTCTGTAGTTTCCACAGTAAACAGTGAAAGAGATTTACTTACGTGACACTTTGTTATAGAAGGGAAAAACAAAAAAGAGAGAGAAAAAGAAACCGAAGATTAGTCAAAAGAGACAAGGAGAAAGTCGTTCTTCTAAATCACTGAATGGTGAGTCTTGCATTGCTTCTCTGTGAAGTACTTCAAAGATGTTTCTTCCTACAGCAATCACTTTATTCATACTTTGTTATTCTACACATTTCTCAAACCCAGGTGTGCCTTTGCCTCTCCTTACTTAGGCTGTTGGTTTACAAGTCTCACAGTTTATTTACTTAGCCATGATGAAATGCTCTCCTCAATGCTCTTCATTAGGCATTTTTGCTATTCCTTCTCCTCTGACCTCTCAGCTTCATGGCAGGCACACCACCATAGCCTGCACAACATTCTTATCATAGACTCCATAAATAGATGTGCCAGCAAACTTCTCTCTTTGTCTGGAATGGGGATGCCCCAAACCTAAAAACAGCTGGAGGCAATGACCACAGACATGGTCACATAATTTCACAATGCCAGCAGCAACTTCCATGTTTTTCTCACAGTTGTTTTTTCATGGCAGAAGTGCTTCCTGTCTGTTCCCCAGCTTATTGCATAACATGCAGCATGATTAAGTCTGCTCTTCGTGTGGCAGTCTCTTCTCTAAAACCCCATGGAGCACATCATCCATCCAGCTTTCCATAGCTGTGGTGCCCCTAGCAGAAGTGTTGGCCCACCATTCAACATAACCTCAGCAAAGCAAGATTGGTCCACTGAGATACCTGTAGTGCAGTAATAGCTCCAACCTTGTGAAGTAAGACTTCCTGGGGAAAGGCCATGAATCCAGAAGAAAGGGCTTCTTCAGAAGAAAGAGAGTGTTTGTGCAGAGCTATTCAGGGCTATGAACTGCAGACTTTTCACCCTCTCCCTTTTGGCTTCCCTGCCAACATAGGTGGGGCACGTCCCTCACTCAAGGGAAAACCTTGTGCTGCATCATTACTGCCTCAGGCTGGTTAAGTTCATATGGATGAAGGCTGACAGATTATTTGCTGTCCTCAGCACATGACCAAAAGGAATGTCTTTACTGATTTGTCTGGGACCATCTTTAGCAGAGAAAAAGGTTCAAGAAAACTCAAGAGATTAGAGCTGAAAATTTTGGCTGTACCAGAAAAGCATGGAAGGGCAGGAAAGCCCTCAGGCATGTTAGGAAATACTGCTTGTAACTGGTGGAATTCTTGCCCTCACCAGGACGCTTGGGCAGGCACTGCATGGCTTGGACTGAAGAAAAAGGATAGATGGCTCCTTTTGGCAGAAGCTCCTGTCATTTGGCTCAGATGGCCTCGTTAAGGGGAAATAATAAATTTGAGAGGCCTCTTCAGAAGACATACTCAGATACATTTGTCTTGTATGTTCCTGACTTCTGCACGTCTCTGGCTGAAGTCCCAGGCAGCCCATCTGTGTGTCAGGATCTGGTTTCAGGCACACCAGAGTGGCCAAGGGGGCTGGTGTCCCTTTTGTACCTTTGAGGGGGCCAAGAGATCTGGGAAGTGTCAAGGCTAGCAGATAGATAGACTTTCCTGCACCCATACCTTCTGCAATCCAGGGGAGCAAACAGTCAGCACTGAAGGATTTTGGATGTGGTAAGAATGCAGCGTTCACCCCAGCTCCCGAGCCCAGCACCTTTCCCCTTCCTGCTTCCATTAGCTAGCAAGCTAAGTTTTACACCAGCGTGTGGGTTGCCAGAGGGAGGCTGAACATCCACAAAATACACCCTAGAAATGGGCAAACAAGCAAGCACAGAGGTACTGAGTAGTCCCTATTTCCTCTGGGGCACAAAACATGTGTCATAAAAAAAGAAATCCTGCAAATGTCCTTCACACTGCACAGCCTTGCTCTCAAAATTCAGCAGATACAGCAAGCATTCATTTCAGCTTGCCTTTTAATGTATAATTTTGCCCTGCGCCTATTCCAAGGCAACAAATCTCAGAGCTGGCAATTCTCTGGCTCAAATCCCTGTCCACAGATACCCTGAGTACCTGAGAGAGTCTGGTGAGGGGAGTATTCATCCAGGTTTTCTTTTGAATAAATATTTCCTACTAAGCAGTAAAAAAGCAGTATTGAGAGACAAATGCATAAGACAATGCACGAGGCTTGGCTGGACATATTTACTTTTGTTGCTAAAATATGAATCTGGAGAATAGCCATGGCAGGTTTCAACTGAAGTAATATGAAACAGGTTGTAGGTTTACATGAGGACATCGATGAAAGCTCAGGGAATGCGTTTTTAAACATTTTTTAATATAGATGTCTATAAAGTCACAAGTGGTCTGGGAAGATGAACTGGGAATGGTTATTTATCACTCCTCATAAAATGAGAATGAGGAAGAACCCAATGAAATCTTTGGCAAGCAGGCAAACAAAAAAAAAAAAAAAAAAAAAACCACACAAAAAAAACCAACAACAAAAAGCATTTTTTTTTCCATGCAATTGTATGTGTATGAATCAGATGCAGCCAAGAGGACTATGAAACTCATTGTCACAGGATGCTGTGGGCATTGGGAGTATAAACAGAATATGAACAGACTCAAAAGAGTCTAAGACTGATCTAACAGAACTTTTAAAACATTTGCAAGTGGATGCAACTACCAACTCCTGACATCTACAAACTTCAAATTTCTATAACCTGTGTCAATACACCAGGTGGAAAAATTGCCCCACACTTCATCTTTCTTGCCCTGTTCTCTTTAAACAGGGAATAGATGCTGAGGCCCTTGGCAAGGTTTGCTCCTGGCTGCCCTTAGTCAGCTATATCCCCAGAGCAGCCCCTGGCAGGCTGCAAACCCCGAAGGACACTCGACAGGGCTCAGTGGTGGCTAGAAGAGACTGGTGGTGCTCAGAGCAAGGCTCATCTTAGTTCTGACTCTACACTGGAGAATGGTATTCACATCCATGCTCAGCCCCAGGCTCCCAGTGGGACTTGTGATTTGTGCCTCATTTCCAAATTTTCGCAAGGTGGCAGATTCTTTTCCCTTTGTCTTGCTGTGCCAATTTTGACTACAAAGCCTTTGTCATAGAATCTTAGAATCACCAAGGTTGGAAAAGACCTCCAAGATCATCCACTCCAACTGTCCACCTACCACCAATATAATCCCATTAAACCACATCCCTTAGTACCATACCTAAATATTTCTTGAACACCTCCAGGGACAGTGATTCAACCACCTCCCTGGGCAGCCCATTTCTCTGCCTGACCACTCAAGGGCGTATGAACTGTACAAACTGTAGCGCCTCTGCAGCTTATTTTGATACAATTCATTGAAGAAACAAGAAGATGCCAAGAGGACAGTGGTCACTTCAGCTTCCATCTGTGGTGGGAGGCAGGTGGTAGGCAGGATAAAACTGCTGCCATGGGGATCTCACACTTGGCCAGACCAGCACAGCACTCCTAGCACCAGGAAGAGGAAGCTGATGGCATGGCCTCAGGCCATCGTGGCCGCAGTTAGCGTGACAGAGAGTGCACCATCAGCAATGAGGGTTAATATTTTTAACGCCACATTGTGACTCATGTTCTGTCTTCAGCTGCTTGTCTGTGTCCCAAAGCAAACACCAGCTACAAGGTGGCTTCTACCACAGATTTCCTGTGAATCCTGGTGTTTTGAAGGTGTTGGATCAACCTGGATGTTCCCCCTGTGGGCTGGCCTTTACCTTGCTGAGCTGGGTGCAGGGTCTCGCACAGCCAAAAACCAGCTATGAGCCAGCAGTGTGCAGGGCTTGCTGAAGGTTTTGTTAGAAACTGGGCTTATGCTGGTCTGATGCAGATGGTGTGGATGTTTCAGCCACTGTTTTGTATTCATGGTGAAAAATTCTGAATAAAGTGTTGTTTTGGGGCAAATTACTGGCCAGCCCCAGAATGGGGACCAGTTAACAAATATTGCTGTAGTTTCCAAAATCTGTTTTGCTTGTCCCAAAACTGATCTATTACTAAGTGTTTAATCATTCTCTATAGCATAGTCTCTCCTTGTGGGGAAGTCACAGCATTGTTGTACATCACAAAGAGAAGAGAGAGCATAATTATAGCTGCATTTTAGCCACAAACCAAAGCTAGTAGTGCTAGTCCCATTTTCACTTTGGGCTCTGTGAGCCTGCAGGTGGACTAACTCTGGCCTGTCAGACATATGTGAGCAACATGGAGCCAAACCATACCATGTGCTGGCTGGTTGCCCAGTGGGGACACTAGTAAAGGTTTAGTCCCAGCCATGAATGAAGGATGAACCAAGGAGCAGGGCCATTGAGGCACCTCAAATGTCAGGCCCTTAATGTGTTGCAGCTGAATGTTCCCAGTAGCTGAACCTCAGTCTTATGAGCCACTAAATCAAAACTGTGGGCTCTGCCCAGTCTCATCCAAGACTATTTCTTTCTGGTGCAGTAGCTTATTCTGCTACCCAGGAAGATGCTTTTGTAGGAGTTGCCAAAGAACGTTTCAGAAAGAAATACCACATTTGCAATATTAGGGCAGACCTTCAGGAGTTATTTCCTCAGGAATCTACTGCTGTGGACTGGTGACACCTAATGGCAGGGACACAGTGCAAGACAGAGCTAACAGAACTCTGTCACTCTCCACGGGTATGAAATGAGTATCAGGATAACTTACACAACTTACACACCAAACTGCAGGGTTTTTATCCAATGTCTCATTTTCAGTCTCTACTAACTTGACATAACATATTATTAAGACCTGCTTATGGAGACTTTGTTTCATATTATGGTATTATTATTAGTCCTTTCCCAATCCTGTGCTATCCTCTGCTTTGCTCATTCTGGCCTATCTTTTTTATTAAGCCCTGCAATTTGTAGCTTGTCTCAGAGCAGCTTGTTCATATTAGGCTTGCCTAGGGGCTAGTTTAAATTGCTCACATGATTTCTTGTAAGAAACATTACACACATGTTAAATTCATGAGCCAAGTAGGCTTGTGTATGGAGTGCTCTCCATTTGCCTTTGCCCTTTCCAGGTGGGTTTTTCCTCATCTTTCCACATTCTCCTTTGCATTTCTCCACTCCCTTTCAATGCCTTTGTATGGAAACAAAGAGAATCTCGTATCTGTTCAACAAGATATAGCACCCCAGTCTGACTATTTAAATATTCAGGAATGGAATCTGTCCCTATAAAACTCATTTGTATGTAATTGTAATACAGTATACAAACACAGCAGAAATGCAAAAAGAGAGCAGAGGGAACCATCAACATATCCAGTGCATTAATTCATGAAGTAATCATTTTTTGCCTCTGGTTCTGGAAAGCAGAAGGCAAATGTGGTTGTTCCCACTTGGATTTTGTTTCAGATTGCTCTGAATTGTTCTTAATGCAGAGAATAGCCATAATGAGGCTTTCTGCAATGCTCAGTGTGACCCCAGTGCTGAGAGCAGGACTCCCACTGTTTTGATTACTGGGGTATATTTCCAGCACAGAGCATCCCTAGAGGGTCACAAATACCCTCTTATGGCTCTGTTACTTTGTTGCGTGGGGAACACAGCTTTCTAACTGGGTTCTAGCTCTTTGTTGAAAGGCTAACAACAGGTGATCAGGTTGGATATCATGAAAAGGCTCTTCACTGAGAGGATGGTTGGGCAGTGGAACAGGGAAATGGCATGGCACCAAACTTCATGGAGTTCAGGAAGTGTCTGGACAACATGCTCAGACATGTGGTCTGACTTTTGGGTGGTCCTGTGTGGAGCCAGGAGTTTGACTTGATTATCCTTACAGGTCCCTTCCAATTCAAGATATTCTATGCTTTTATGATCAGTGTGCAGGTATGGGCAGGCAAGTATGTCTGGCTTTTCATCAGACATGAACACATCACTCTCAGAGACTAGCCACAAACAGGGAGATAACAAAACGCTACACATAACCCTGCTACTATGCCCGGAAGAAATGATGCTCAGTAATTGAAAATAAGTAACTACTTGTTCCCCAACTGAAGTGAAGGCTGTGACACTTTGATCTCTTTAGGCATCATGGAGGAGACCATTCTGAACCATTTCTACTCAACTAGAGGAAGATCATCTGCTAGAGTTCATACGTCCTCAGATGCCCAATAATTCAAATGTGAGATGCTACCAGGCCTTCCTAGTTCCACCTCACACAAATCTATCCCTCCTGCTTCTACTTACTTAACAGGATGTGGCTATTTCAAGTACAAGTAAGTGGCAATACGGCAATGCAATTAAGCCAGTCGTCCGTTCCAGCCAGCAGAGCGCAGGCAGGCAGTTGGGAGACTCAGCTGAAGGAATTACACAGCCACGCCATTTCCCCATCTGGATGTAATCTGAGCAGCTAGCTCTATGTAAAATGGTATGGTAAATGCTTTAGAGCCTGTCCTGAAGGACCACGTTTCCCCCCACAGACCTCCATGGAAACTCAGACAATTGAAGGCATTTTTCTTGAAAGCCTATAAATGCATGCCCGGGACATGAGTTATTTTCAGAGGAAGGTCATCAGCTGTGCATCCTCCTCCTCCTAGCAGTTGGCCAGACCTTAGTGGTCTGCAGTAATGTTTACCTAGCTGATATCATGCCTTGATTCTCCATCTGAATCAGTTACTTTACGAAGGCTGTGAAGTTGCTGCTTCCCATTGCTTTCCACTTCTAGATCAATTGCTGGGAATTACGGGAAGTTCTCTAACATAAAACTGGCAAGGGACAAACATGTACCACAACAACTTGCTGACAAAGATTAAGCCCTCTTGGTTCACAGTGACAGAAGTTCTTACAAATTCTTCAGTGCTTTGTTACACTTTTTTGTTTTGTTTTGTTTAAAAACAGAAAAGTTGCAATCGATTCCTTAGATCATATATCATGTCACGGAGCAGTGGACGCAGGTATGCACACAGTAGGTAACAGTAAATACCTAGTTACCATTAGTGTGCCTTAAAATATATGTTCACATATATGTTCTGGGCACCTTAGCCATGGTAATGACAGCTGAGTGCTGGGTCTGAGCAACGACAACAGTAGGTAGAGCTCTACTGGTACTGGTAATTATTTACTTGGGCTACACAGTGCTGCTACAAAGCTATCTAGAAAAGACCAAATTCTCTGCTGACATAAATCCCATTAGAAGGATATCACTTCCATGTGCCAATACCCTGCCCAGTCCAGCCATAACCAAGTCTTCCTGATGGCAGCCAAGTGATGCCATGTACATATCACAGTTCTGGATGGATGTATTTAGTATTAAGTAGTTGAGTATTTCACAGGAAACTGTGACTGCATTTGCAAACTACAATGGCAGAAAGAGTGTTTTCAGAATATATTTCTCTGGTTACACAAAAAAGATGACTGAGAATTCAGAAAGATAGTAGGTGTCCATAAGAAAAGAAGTCAGCCATAAATCTTGTACTGAAATATGTGCAAAAATATTCCTAGCATCCTCACTGTGTTATTATTAGATGTCCCTTAATTCACATTTGTGGATATGTGCAATGCTGGTTATTTTGTTTGGACTGTTTATCTACTACATAGCTATTGCACAAGTAACAGAAAAAAAAATCCCTACTTTTCCTTATGGATGCCTCTCTGGAGAAACAAACAATTATATTTTCCAATTCAGCACATGTTGTTGTGTACATCCCAAAGATTTATACTCTGGCCATGTTTTTATTGGATGCACTGATTCATTTGGCTTGGATGCTGCTCTCTGTATAAAAAAGTATTTTGTATTTTGATGTCCTGATGGTGGCAGTAGGAGATTTTACAACAGAGTTCACAGAAAACAGTGATCCAGCAGTAAACAGCCTCATTGTGTCTTGCAGAGGAAAAGCTGCCTGAGACATCGTACTGTTATTTATTTTGTTCTCTCCATCCAAACACGACCCAAGTGACACACACTTATTTACGCAAGCCAGGTAAACAACTGTGAGTCATGAACTACTTAGGAAGCCCTGGTAGAAGTGAACTACTGCCTGAAGCATACAGAAATTTCCCTCTGTAAAGTTTTCTTACAGAGAAAGGAAGGTGCTTAAAGCCTGGGAAGAGCACTGCAGACAGGGAACCCCCGTATGTGCTCTCTGTGCTCTGCAGCTCCCTTCAGGCAGCAGAATCCACCAGACAGCAACTCTCCATGAGTACTTCACCACTTATGTAAAGATGTTCACACTGCCCCTTCTTGCGGAACGGTGGGTGTTTCATCCCCGGTGATCAGAGGATGTTTGTAGGTGAAAGCAGCTGGGCACACATGGGATTGTTGTGGGAGGCAGCAGCAAACCTGCACTGCTGTGGATGTGCAGCACCAAGTGTGAACTTCCCCAATGTCCTTGACTGCATTGCACAGCTAACTGCTGTGAGAATGAAGCCATTTTTCCCTCTGCCTCCTCTTGCCCTGAGTTCTGGCACAGTTTCCAATCTCACTGACTTTCCACCCTGTACTGCTTCCCATTGGGAACAGGAGATGGCTGGGCAAGCCCCATGACCAGGATGGATGTCCCCAGCAGCACAACCAGTGCCTGGCTGTGGTGGTGACCTCAAGTCCTGGCATGCCACCAGCAGAGCAATGAAAGTCTCAGTCATGCAGACCTAGTGGTACAAACATGCCTGTGATGCAATTGAAAATGGATTAAAAGGGCAAAAAAAGCAGGTACAGGTACAAACATGGCATAAAGGGACACAGGTAGGTAGATGTGTGGTTGCTGCTTCTGCTGTCCTCTCCTTCATTGAGTCTGTGTCTCACATAGCAGCTGTGCTAACCAGGGGTGATTAACGAGACACTTAAGCAGCTCAGCAAGTCTGCTAGACTTTTTGTCTTTAAAAATTAAACTGTAGTAATTAAAAGTGGCTATAGGTCTTTAAGAGAGATTAGATAGAAAAAAAAGTCTCTTTCCACTGAATTGCCAGAGACTCCTTAAAAATTATGTTACAGGAAATGAATGCCTGGAAGCCAAGTAGAATGGATATATTCACTGCCTGTGTTGCAGTCTGCTGCACGAATCCTTGGGAAGAGAAGTTATGAATGCTGACAGCCTGATCCTTATCCTGTGCTTGCCCAGTGTAAAGGAGGAGCAGACCCACAGAGAGCTCAGGGAGCTAAACCCACTCTAAAACCAATTTGTGTGAGCCCTGAAGCCCCATCCTGCCCTTACCCAGCCTGCTGAGCTGAAACCAGTAACACTGTTATTGCAGCTCTTGTTAAAAAAGAGGTCTTGGACAAAACTAAGATAGTACCATAAATGACACCAAAAAAATGTAGCAGGACCGGAATTACTGGGAATATACACCAGCTATTGTTTCACCGACTGAAATCATAAACCCATATTAAGGCTATCAGAAAATGAATTTGGAGCATTAAAAATGTATAAAGCTTTTTGAGTCCCTAGAAAGATCATTACTAGGCAACATATTGCTGCAGTTCCCGTCACAAGGCGCTGAGAAGGCACAGACCCGGCTCGTATCAGCTGCACTCCCTCCGCCTTCTCAGCGCAGAAGAGGGGGCCCATTGAGCACGGCGGTGCCATAAAGTGCCTTTGTGCGAGGAGCTCTTGGCTGCCTTAAGGAGCATCGAGTCAGCGGGAGGTTGCTGGGGCACACAGGTGGCAGGTCTGAAGTCTGCCGTTGTCGGTATCCCTCTGGTTGAACTGCAGATAGCCCAGTTGTTTGCCACATTTGCTAATAATAGTGCGGCTGTGACCTTGCCCTTAATGTGAGTTAGCACTCTTTCCCTCTGTTTAGCAGGTTGAATCTGACTGAAAGCGCCCCACAGGAACACTTCACGTGAACAGGTTCCATAACAATTCTTTGAATCTGAAACGGGTTAGCATTCATAGGTAATGCTACCGATTCCATGCCGTGTGACTGCCCTTTTTATGGCGCGTGCAGTTTTCTCGTGTTGCTGCTGGGTGTTACTGTGACAAAGGCACCCAAAGGAATAGCAGGCTCCTCCAGGCTCTGCCTTTCTCTTTCAGCCACTACATCGAATGTGACACTTTCTCTGCTACTTCTGTAGTTCTGAATAAGTAGAGTAATACACCACCTCTCAGAAGTATTAAAAGCTCAGTTCCTTGTATTGATGAAGTGCTTCGTGTTTTCAAGAGAAGGTGCAATGTACTGTAAATGCAATTTATTAGTAGCTATTACTCGTGAAAATAAGAGGATTTTTATTTGGCAGGTCTCAGATGGAGAGGAACAGTCATGTCAGATGTGTCCTGTGTCAGTAACAGATGGGAGAAAGAAGAACCAAGACCCAAACTGTCAGGATTGCTACCGAATCCACACACAAATGTACTGGCAGAGGTCAGCATTAGGTCTAAGCTCTGCTAAAAGTTACATAGGACTCATTAAGCCGTTGCCCTTTCAACAAGATTTATTGCCAAATGTCTGTTTTATTTCTAATGTCCTTATATCCTCAGTTTTATATTGCATCGGTTGTTTAAATATTTGAGTGCATTCAGGAGCAGCAATTTCATCTCTCCAGCATAAAAACGTTGCAGCTGGCAGTGGCTCAGGGCCAGTAACAGGATGTTAGCAGCCCTGTGTTCAGTGTTTCTCTGCCCCAGCAATCTGGATTGTGTTTTTCTAAATTTATTTGATCATGGCATTCATGAAAATTACAAATTAGTGTCAGCAAGTAGGAGCTGACATGGCCTCAGCATATCTTTGCCATAGCTCTCTGTTCAGCTCAGTTCTGGTGCTGATGATGCAGCATAGAAACTACAGAAACTGAGAGAGCTGAAGGAGGACGACAAACCTTGTGGAGCTTGAGACCAGAATGAAACCCCATAAAGTTTCCTTTAATGGCAGGAATGTGAAACATTAATACTTCAGTGCTGTAGTAACTAATGAACAGATGAGATTTTCATAAAATCCACAAGCATTTAAGAACAAATTTAATTACAGCCCAGCATTGCAATTCGTGTCAGTTTAACCTCCCCAGATTGCCCAAACTTACTGATTGCCTTCATTTATTCTTCATGGCAAGTTACTCTTGAATGAAACTGTAAGACATGGTCCTTAGATGTATGCAGCATTAGTGATTGAAGACTGATACACAGCAGCAAAATGATGCTGTTTAAACCTGCAGAACTAATTTCACACAAACACACACCACATCAATCTGTGTTTTTTAACCACTTTAAAAAGTGACTCGCTCCTGCACTGGGGAAAATATTAGTCATCATCATGGCTTTTAGCAACACCAAAAGAAAAGGACAACAAAAAAATTAGCATCGCGCCACGAGCCATCCACAGCCTACTTTTGCTAGGATGGCATCCTAAATGTGCCCCAGGAGGCGGCAGGAAAACGTGAAGTTGCCTCAGTGATGCCTTTTACAGGAGCAAATCGCTACCTCAGAGAGTGCAAGTCCAGACGAAGCTCGCATAGCTAACCTGAGGAGAGCAAAAGAGATCAATAGGATCAGCTTTCACCTGCGCTTTCAGCATGAGAGCTTACAGGAAATTAAGTGGAATTTAATGTAACGCCATAATATCATACTGATATTTAATTGCATGGTAATATAAGACATAAAGCATTCCCCAAAGTTTATCTTGCTAGTTAATTTGGTTAATTAGATATTTAGCACTTGCTCGCCTATCTCCCATTTCCTCATCTCTGAAAGAAATGTTGATCAATTTGTTCATTATTGCCTCCTGCTATGGAATAATTCACTCTCCTTTGTCAGTATCAGAGTATATGTCTGGAAAAGAAAAAGGTGAAATAAAAGATTGAAGACACAAAGAGAGGATTTTAACAGAAAATTACAAGCTAAAATTGTAACACTTGCAGAGACCAGTGCCCTTCATTAGTGTGATGGGCTAAATAAATCCCTCTATTGGTGTGCTGCCCCATCTTTGAACATCTGCTGGGACACCTCGAGCAGTTCTTACCCACACTCATGGGTGCAGGTGCTGCTGCTTCCTCAGCACCTTAAATGCCTTTTAGCCACCCTCTCTCCCCCCTCCCAAGAAGTCACCATCCTCACTGGTGCTTTGCTTTGGGACCAAAAATTTTGAAATGAAAATCCTAGCAAAGTTTGATACAATATTTATTAGAAGAGCAGAAAAATTAGGAAGAATGAGGATTCATACAGTTGGATTTCCTGAAGGAGTTCCTTATCCTGGACAGAAATTCTACCCAAACAGATGCTGAGGTTTTTTTATGCTAATCTCAGATTTCCAGATCTTTGAAAGGTATGGCTGACTGTGCATCACCATCTCACATGGCCTCCTCTACTGGAAGATTTGCCCGTTCTGTGACCAGGTGCAGTGCCACCAATAGCTGATGGGAACTAGACCTGCTGCTTTGCTCTGTATGGTGCTCTTGGTCTCTGTCCCATCAATGCCTCTACTGGGGAAAAGTCAGCTGAGGGGATTCAGAGAACCACAGAATAATTGGAGTTGGAAGGGACCCATAAGGATCATGAAGTCCAACTCTTGGAGAGACAGAAAATTCACTGTGCTGTTGTGTACTGCGCACAGAATCACAGAATTGCAGGGATTAAAAGGGACCTCAAGAGATCATTAAATCCAACCACCTGCTAAAGCAGATTCCCTACAACAGATCTAGATGGGTCTTGAATATCTCTGTAGAAGCACACTCTACAATCTCTGTGGGCAACCTGTTCCAGTGCTCTGTCACCCTTACCATAAAAATAAGTTCTTCTGCGTGTTTATAGAGAACTTCATATGCGTAAGATCAGTGCTTCTCAAATGTTGCCCAATAATTCTTGTGAGGGTGGTCATAAGGCCATCAGGTGGAAAACGGAAAACACTGCAAAAATCAGTTCAACACCATAATCATTTTTGTAAGTTGTTACAGAATGTAAGGCCTGCAAACGATGTCCACTCAGCTAACAGCGGGCAGCAGATTCTGGAACTGCAAGCAAAATATTTCTAAAACCTGATCTGGGATTTTGCCTCAAATTTCATCTGCTTGTGTTGCACTAAAAGGCTCATAAAATGGCAGAAAGAAGAGACCGCAGAAACCACAACCAAAGCTGGTAAAGGAGTGCTTGTTGCAGGCAGCAAGTATGGACGTTGTGTGAGCTTCATAAGCACAACGTGCTGCCTGTCTGATCTTCCTTGAGAACACCGGTCCTGCTATCAAGCAAAGACGTGAAAAAGACATTGCTAGGTTGTTCCAGTGGCAGCTCAAGCTGTGAACAGCAACACTGTTTTTTCTTTTCCTTAAAAGACCACAATATATTGTTGCTGAAATGTAAAAATCTGTTGTAGCTTAGTTGTGGTCTCTCTAGGGAGTCTTGGAACAAGACAAAAATGACTCCTCTGTCCACACAGGGCTGAGCGAAAACACACGACTGAAAATTTGGAAGCTGATTCTGACCTCAGGGAGGAAACTCCAAGCTGTGTTTAGCTTTGTGCTCGTTTTCAGTTTTCTCAGTAGAACATCCACATCACAGACTCCAAGAACCCCATTCAGCCATGCTCTACCTCTGCTGTGGAGCGGAGCATCACTGCAGCAGCTGTGGATGGACAGTCCCCAGTGCTGGGTCCGTGGCCCCTTCCATGCAATCAAGCAAGAGGAACAGCAACCTCAAAAAGTCTGTCTTCCTTCTCCTCTAGCTCCTGTAACTAAACTTTTGAATAGGCAATGGGATGCTATTGCTTGAGACTGTCTGTATATTCCCAAAGAGCTATTTAAGGAATGCTGAGCTGAAGAAATGAAATTTGTCTTTGGTTTCCACCCGCAAAGCCTGCAGTGGTTCCTGTCTCTTATGTGAGTAAGGAGTATGGTTAAAGTCCCATTCCTGTGGACTTCCTCCTATTGGTAGTAACATCATTACTCAACGAGGATGCAAATAGATGAGAGGCAGTGGCCTCAAGTAGTGCCAGGGGAGGTTCAGGTTGGTTATTAGAAAACATTTCTTCTCAAAAATAGTGGTGCTGCACTGGCACAGGCTGCAGGAGGTGGTGAGGTCACCATCCCTGGAGGTGTTCCAGAACTGTGTGGATGTGGCAATGAAGGACATGGTCAGTGGGCATGGTGGGTCTGATGGTTGGACTGGATGAACCTTAATGATTCTATGATTCTATGATTCAAATGTTCAAGGAATGTACCATCATAGACAGAAAGCAGTGACCTGCTCCAGGAAGGGCTATCCTGTCTGCGGACCTGGAACTGTATTTTGCTTGGTGACAGGAGCTGAGATGAGCATTGGCATGATGTGGCTGTGCTGCCTTGGTCGAGAAGCAAAGAACCAAGCAAGCAAAATTGCTATGGAGGGGAATGCTTTGGCTATGAAGGGGTATTTTTGCACCTACAACAAACTGCAGCTACTGAATGAATTGCTGCTAAATTGTTAAAGATGCTCTGACACTGAGTCCAAAAGTCCAGTCTGCAGGTTTGCAATTTTCTCAGCAGTTAGGAAGTGAAGTTAAATTTTAGCAGGCATGAATATTTGGGTTATTCAGAAGTGTTTGGGAGACTAAATAGAACAAAAAATAATAAATGCTTAGATCTTACAAGCAGTATTTTTGGAGATGACATTGGTGTAGGCAGACATTATCAAGAACTGGGAGATAGTGCTGAATTTTTGTGCTGTGTATTCCGTGTTCACTCATTGAGTTCAGGCTAAAGGGAAGGCCATTTCCTGCTCTTTCTCTTCACCTCAGAGTGTCTCACAGAGAACGTATGCCCAGAACTCCTGCGACTTTCTGCAGGATAGGGCTGGATAGAGATGATCTGGCAGAGGTTGTCCACCAGCATTTCAAGTGTTGCCTCTGCACCACAACCTGGCTCGCAGGAATCCAGCAGTGAGCACGATGCGCCCGAGGCTGGGTTTTGCCACCGACAGACCTCTTGGTAGCAAAGTCTTTGCACAAGCAGTTGTAAAACAAAAAGGAAACAGATTTTAGATGTCCCTGAAGGAGAGGGTTTTATGGAAACAGCAGAATCATACAATGCTCTCATTATGTTTAGGCCCTTTTATCTGTGCAAACTTTATTTTGTTTCCCAGTGGTTAGAGATAAAATCTAATCAGAATTGGCCTGCTGCTGTATTTGTTAAAATAAAATTTAGATCTCCAAAAGGTAGTAGACAAAAATATTTTCACTGTCTGTTTCATGAGAGTAAAGTACTCAGAAGTAAGAGGAAGAAACACAATAGACTAAACCAAAGCTGACGACTGGGAGCAAAGAAGCACTGTAAAGACAAAATGTGCTCATGGTCTGCTGTGTTGACTCGTTTGTCTGTCAGAATCCGTGGTTCTCAGATACGAAAATGTCAGATTGAAGGGTTTGTAAATCACAGTTTAAAGGGTCTCCTTCGTCTGCCGTGTGATGAATCAAATGCTGTTTAAGCACTAGCTTGTGGCAAAAGGTTAAAACTTGCAGCACTCCGACAGCTGTATCATTATATGTATCAAGAGAAAAAAATGTGCAGAAGAGCACTTACACTGAATCTGACACTTTGGCAGGAGCAGTTCTTCTATCATAAGGAGATGAAATCCTTGCACGTTATTATTTTTGATGTTTGACAGGAGCTGAATTATTCAGGATTAGGAAACATACCACTGAGCAGTTCTGCAGGTCTGAGTGCCTTTTCACAGTTATAATGTCCTAATTGTTCTTCAAAATCTGCTGTTAGGGAGGGTCGCACTGACTGAATGCTCTGTCTAATCTAAAATGGCCCATGCGAACATTTCCTGTAGCTTGCAAACAAAACGAGGAGGGAAAAAAAAAAGGCCAAGAGGAGAAACAAGGGAGAAGGAGAAAAGAATGAGAGAAATCTGTTTGTATTTTTAATTGACTTGCTGCTTTTGATGATTACTTCTTGAGAAAAAAAAAAAAAAGTAAAATGGGGATATGAGGGATATCCTCTCGTGCTTATTTCTTTCTAATATGCTTCAGAAACATATGCTGAGGATTCAAGCATCTGTTTCTGCAACAGAGATGTACTATAAAACAAACTGATGATGTCTTTGTGGCAGAAGAGGTTAAGCCAAAGCCTATTAAAATCAATTTTAAAATGCCCATGGTTTTCAGTGGATGAGGTACAAAGTAAGAGATGGGGAACAAGGAGATCTCTCTGCCCATCTCTATCACAGTCCCCGGGTGAGACCATCAGCTAATTTACCTTTTGTACCTCAATTTCCCTACTCCCCTAAGTCCTCTAAAGTGCCTACCCAAAGGTAGAATCAAGCTTAATGGCTTATAAGGTGATTGGAAAGCCTTAGAAAGTGCTATAGAACTGCAAGGTATTCCTGGTACCTAGTAAATGTTTTCATTTAAGGCTGGTTAAGCACTTAATGTTTAAGATATGAGGGGCTGCTGAACGTAAGTGTTAATAAAAGGTTCCCATAGATTAGGTTTTCTCCTGGGGGTCTACTTTGAACTTCATTCCTGTGTTTATTTAGCTGTGCCTATGTGTGCGCATTGCCCCGCATGTAGCAAAGGGCCAGGAGGACTGAGCCCCTCCCTGAGGAAGCTCTGACAGAGGATCTGTGCAAATGTGCTTCCTCTTCCTTTCACTCCCCAACCTTAAGGTCAGAGGATCTGGAAAATCCTCCTCCACCCTGTGACTTGATCTGACGATTGTAATAGTACCGCGGTTCCCCCTCGCCTTCCGCTCCCCACCCTTCCCTCTCACAGCCTGGTAACCCTTTCAAGCCTTTCCCATGTTGGGAACACAACCCTGGCCCCAAGCAGGGGGGAAGGGGCACTCAGTGCTCGTGTTGATATGACTGAGCAGCCCCAGCGTTGTGCTGTTTCTGTGACCCTTCCAGGCCAAGACAACACGTGAAAACGGCGTCTCAACAACTATGCTGGGGCGTTGCTTCCTGCTGCCAGACAGACAGACAAGCCTCGAAAACACTTGTTATTAACTCAGTTGAAAAGAGTTAACTGCTTATTTATTTATTTATTTTCATGCTTAATCTCTGACATTTGGATTCAGGTCAGCCAAGTCAGGAATTCCTGCCTTTGGCTTCTAGCTCCACCGTAGCGTGAGGGGCCCCTGTGGTGGCTGACGGCACTGGCACCAGTAGCAGCAGCAGGGCTGGGAGGACACCGATGGAGTGCTCCTGTTCTGGGTGGAGCTCTGCCATCTGGAGGATTTTCCACTGTTCCTGGCACTGCCCTTAAACAATTGCTTTGAAGACTCTCAGAAAAGTCTTCAGGGAGGCCAGAGGGGCTCACAGGAAAAAGAGACAGTTGGCTAGAGGAGTGCCTCCATTTCCGCTGCACGTTTTCCGAGCTGGAAGCCAGGTGAAGCCCTGAGTGTTCCCATTGCTTTGAGCATCCATCAGTCCCAACAGGGCAGACAGCTTTCCATTGCATGTGGCTCTGCCCACTGCCTTGCTGTCTCAGCACGCAGAGTCAGCAGCTGTATTTCTCCTCAGGGAAGGTGAAAGCCACTGCACCCCATGCATGGTTCACAGTGCGGCCCACCTCACTGTTGTCGAAAACATGCATGCATGAGGCTTCCTTGGGTTTTTCCTTGGGCTGGAGATTTCTTAGGGAAGGGAAAAAAAAAAAAAAAAAAAAAAAAGCAAGCAGTGTCATTTGGAGTTGCTTTGATTTGCCTTCTGGCTCCTGAACCTTTTTAGTCACACCAGAGTAACATTTTGTTGCACTCCTCAGAGCAAGAAAGTGACTCTGTTTTCAGTAGAAGATGTGATTTCCACAACAAAGGGCGATGGTGACAACACCCCATCTATGGGCAGGCAGTAAAACCACCAGAGAGATCTGTGCGTTGGCCATGGCCTGTAGGCCCACACTGTGGATCTAGATGGAGACCGTACCTCTCCAATGGTGTTCTTGGACTTGCTAACAGAGTGAGACTGAAATATGATGTATTCCCCTTCCCACCTCCCCCAAGCTGAACAAGCTTTCAGATCATGAAATCCCAGCACTTCACTACATCTGAAAAAGACGAGGTGGAAAAAGGATCGTGGTGAAGGCCTGGATCTGTGAGGGAGTCCCTGGGGGATCCTCTCTGCTGGTCCTCCTGCCTCAGTGTTCCCTGCAGGTTCCTGCAGACTGGCAGGCAGTGGCCTCCTGGCATCACCTATAAGGATATTTCTGATTCCCTCAGCTGCCATCTTTAATGCAGTGCCAGCAAAATAGGAAACCCAGCTTTCTTGCAGAGGTGAGAAGAATGCTCACTCTGTCCCAGTGGCATGGAGATGTCCAGTGCTGGGGGAGGAGAGGAGTGGCCATCAGTGGAGAGAGGGGAAAGCAGCAGCCAAGCAGTCCCTCTTGCCCCAGCTCCCAGACACCTTGCCTCTGGAGGAGTGGGTTGATGTCCCTCCTCTCACTGCATTTGGCTGCAGGAAGAGGTCTTACGGCAGCATTGTGATCCTCACCAAAGGATTCATGCTGCAGATTTGCTGGATGGCCAGGTGGCTTTTCCTGCACGGCTGTTCTGCCAGAAGCTATGGCACAGGAAAGGATGCTGGGGCCAGCATGACATCGGACCCTGCTTGACACATCTCTAATGGCATCTTCTGCAGCTCTGTGGCCTATTTCATCCAGCAGAGTATCATGTAGGAAGAGACAGGAGAGGCCACAGTGCTGTCCCACCTGCTGCTTTGGCCGGTGGGCTGGCAGTCGGCCTGGCAGTCAGCCTGGCAATTTCAGAGTCTCCCAAACTCCCTGTGGACCTGAAAGCACACACAGAGTCCTGACTACTTTATTCCCAAATTATTTTTAAAGAAGCATTTGGGACAGTTAGCATTTGTTGCTTTTGTATGCAATTAGTTATTTCTGGTGTCATGCATAGACTTTGCCTCTCTGGAAGGAGCAGAAAGTAATCCCTGAAGAGACCACGCAGCATGAGCTTCCATTTCCCCATTCAGTCTAGACTGAGTAAAACATTTTAGGTTCTATCAGTGTTTGTGGTCTGCAGTTAAAAAAGCTAAGACAGATACAGGTTAGTCAAGTTCTTCTGCAGAATGATTTATTACATACACATAGGCCAGGGGCTGAGCACTGCAGTAATTCGTCTGACCCACAGAATAAGTACTTTCCAACATTAGCATTGACCCAGGCGAATTACACAGAGATGCCTGCATAATTATGCCTCTTTGAAAGGCCTTTCAGTAAACATACGTGTATGTATAAAGTGCCTTTCATTTAAAGAACACAAAGTGTTTTGGGTCTTATTCCACTCCATTTACTCTAAGGCCCTATTACCCTTCTGTGGAAGGGAAAATACACCGGGCTTCAGCCTCAGGGAAACCACAGATGTTTGTACCATGCAAAATATGTTTCTGGGTGCCTACACTAACATTTGTGGAGGTAATCACTAAATGAGTTACCATGGGGCCACAAGCTTGGCTATAAATACATGCACAAATTTCATGTTTCCTGGAGCAGGAACTGCTATTTTTTTGTGTACAGCACCTGACACAATGAAGTCTTGACCTGGTTAAGGTTCCTGTGCTGTCCTGCAGAGAAATAGTAAATAAAATTGTAATAATGAAGTTTTCTCCATCCCTTCTGCACTGTGTTATCGCTGAGGTGTTTTTGCTTAGTGGGTCTAATTAGCAAACTTGTGGAGCTGATACCAAAGGAAAAGGATTTGGAAGAATTCATATTTTTGCCACTTATGAATCCTGTCTACTTTAAAACAGATCACATATTTCTTGAAATTTTCTAAGAAACAAAACCATGTTTTTTTACAATAGTAATGAATTCTGTGCAGTGCAAAAGGTCATATAAAAAGCAGCAGGAGGACAGGATGTTGGGATAAAACGCTGAGCAGATTTACTTCCTAAATTAACGTTTTTTTCCTCTGTTTTTCCCACTCTCCCTGGGACTTTGTGGAATAACAGCGTCTTGTGCTAGACAAAGGAAATGAAAGAGCATTAAGTACAGGTATACTGCAAACATGGTAGGCAAAATACTGGGACATTTCTTAAGAAAACCAACAGAAGAGCTCAACAAGGAATGCAGATTTAAGTGGAAACATGCAATTCAGCTTATCGGCAGCTTTACATTTTATTCATTGCCAAAAGACATATGTATTGGGAAGACATTAAGTAGACAAGTATATGTAAAAGCTGTCAAATATAATCAACAAGTACGAACTCACTGAATTTATGAGAAACTCGTGTACATTTATCCATACAAGTATGAAGCAGGGTTATTATACCTGGCTACATATTTCATGATTCTGAAGAGACCAGACTGACTTCAACCTTACTACAGTGTCATCACAGCTGAACTTAAATTTGTCTGGTGTATGTGCCTGAAAATGAAAGCTCTGATAACGAGGCAATCCAACGGATGAATGAAAGGTTGGTTTAATAAATGCAAGGCTCACAAGTTCAGTCATCTGATATGTTTGGAAGAAGTTCTAATTAAAGGCAAGTGCAGCTCATGATTTGTTTGTATAAGACATTTGACTCATTGAGAGAAATCTGTGGCAAAGCACAAGGTGTCACTTTGAATACCTCACTAAGTTTACAGAAAGGCACTTATATTTGTTGTTTTGTATTACTGGTTGGGCCTTTCTGCCTATTCCGAGGTTTCAAGAGGACTCTGCTCTCAGGTGTCCCAGCCAGCAGGGGTAAAGGGATACCCTGACAGCAAGTCTTCTTGCCCCCCATCCTATCCTCTTGACAATTGGCAGTGGTGGGAGTGAGTTGTCTTAGTGGCCATCAGTACCTTCTGGGCAACACAGGAGGGGACCAGCACCACTCCTTGCCTTTCTCTGAGGAGATGTATAAAACAAACTCTTGACATCTCTGTTCATTTTTCTCTTTTAGCCTCTTGTTGAAGCTTGTTGTGTGGGAACTACACGGGACTCTGTTTTTAATTTCTTGCCTCACTGTCACACTTGCTGGGCACACCCATTCATCCTCAGGTTCCTGTGGGAAAAAAGGAGGATTATGTTACCTGTTTTCTATTTCAGGCAGAGTTTCAGAGTCCCGTCCTGTTCCTAGTCCCCAGTATCCTGCAGTGCTCTGCAAGGATAATCTCTTGCAGAAGGGGAAACGCAGAGAAGGCTCCGATAGCAGCAGCAGTCTTTCCTTCCGTCTCTCTCCATCCCTCTGTGTCTCTCTGCCTGCATCCTCTCAATTTTCATCTGCAGAAAGGAAAAAAAGATAAGATTTGCCCTGTTTTCCTTTCCAACAGGAACTGGAAGTTTACCAAGAGAGCTGGGAAGATGTAAAAAGAATAAATACAATTAAGAAAAAAAGAGAAAGAGCTGCAAGATAGAGAAGTATGCAGCTAACAAGAATGAGAAAGAGTGAAGAAGAGGGAGGTACAGAAAAGAAATCACAGTCCCAAGTATCTGAGCAGATGAAGCCTCCACTGTCATGTGCATTTCCTGGACTGGCACATCTGTGCAAAAGCATTTTGTGTTTCAAAACACTAATTTCACACAGGAGCTCCTGAAAGCATCACAAAACCTAAGCTTGAGAAAGCCTCTCTATGAAATGTGCTGGAATAGCTATCTCCAAGTTATGATTTAGGAGACAGTGAGAAAAAGTCAGCAGTAGTAGACTACAGTGTTTCCACATTGTACCTCCTAATGGGATAACTTAAAACTTAGAAGATCTATGAGCTGTGCATACAAGTCACCTCCTCCTTTGCTTTTTCTTTATCATCTTCCTTCCAACCTTCCTCTTAGTCCTGTGGGTCAAAAGGGCACAACTTCCTGTCTGCCTCCTAAACCCTCTGTCTCTTCTTTTCTGAAACAGGAATGAGTTGCAGATGAATTTTATTTTGCAGATAGCTGAACATGAAAATATTTGTAATAAATAGGAACAGAATTTGAGTGCTTTTATAAAGGAAAAAAAAAAAAAGTAAGCAAAGCGATTCCCTCAGACTACTTGCAAAAAAAGAAACAGATGTGAAAAAAAAATATCTAAGTGTGAATATAAAATAAAATCCAGACCTTTAAAAGCAATTTTATTTTTTGCAAAGAAAGCCAGGCTCATTGATATACCCAGATATCTCCTCAAAATATGGAAAACACGCATTTGAAAAGGGAAAAATAAAGGGAAAATACAGCACCATAGGTCTGAGAAGATCAGAGAAAAGGACCAATAGAACTGCAGAAGCCAAAAAAGTGCTAATACAGCTTGAAAAGAACAACTAAAATAATTCTAGCTGGCAAAATGAGATATCTGCATCACAGCTAAAAAAAAGGCAAAGAAGGCACTTTCAAGATGCTCTATTATCTTCCACAAGATTTGCCATGCTAAGTTCTGACGATAATGAGGCCATACTATAATTTTTCTTCAGCTGATCATCATGTTACTTAAAAGGATGTTTGTTTGTTTTTTATAAGTCAGAGATGAAGGCCTCTTTGAGGTTTTCAGATATTAACACCACATACATCTCACCTAAGTATGTTTCTTCCAGGCTGAAAGTTTTAGGAAAATGTGCAGCTGATCTGCTGAGCATCAAATTTCTTCTAGTGAGATCTATAAAGTAATCAGTTTAATGTGGATAACAGAAACTGTTCCATTCTTGCTGTTTGGAGGAAGAGCGTAATAAAAGCCACACCTGAAAACCCACATGGAGAAAAACATGTGATTAGAGGCCTCATTCATATCTGATGAGCACTTCACACAAACACCTCCAATTTTTATTCCCAGTAGCAAATTAATCTTCACGCTCAGTGAACTTCGATGCTCAAAATGTAGTCTCACTCAAAAAATCCCAAATATGTATCTGGATAAAACCTGTTACTTGTTATCTGATTTTTCTTCTTCTTCGCAATTGTAAGACTTATAAGAGGTTGTGCTGCTGGAGATTCTAATTCTTCAATGCATTTGGCTTATAACACATGAGATGTCAACTGCTGAAATATCGGGATGAATATGTGGCAGCAGCTTTGATTTTTTTGGCAGTGATTTCACTGGTGTCCTTGACAAAAAAAGGCTGAGTCCTTTGGTTAGGACATCACTGCAAGGTCTTGATGAAATTATTTCAGCAACAACGACAGCCCAAAGCAACGATTCCTAAACTTTCTTCAGTTCACACCTTGAACATCATCAAATTTCAACAACTCCTAATGTTGGCAGCAGAGGCGTACTGTTATCTTACATAACAATAGCACAGTCAGTACACAGCAGTGTTGTACGTAATCGTAAATCTTAGTGAACAGAGTTCCTATTGTCTGTCTAAGGCCATAAGCAGCTGTATTTGAAGGTGTAACTCCTGCTTTGGGATATTAATATAAGATGTAAGTTATCAGATCTAGCTGAACACATTTTTAAATCCTCTGAATATTCTTTTCCCTTTCTCTTCTCTCTTTTCCTTTTGCTTTACAGCCTTTCTGAGCAGACCTTTTTCATGCTACACACAAGAAAACTGGACATATTAAACAGTTTTTGTGCCCTTTCCATCTTTGGCATTTTCTCTTCCATGTCCTGGAAGAATCCCATCTTCCTCTCAGATACCTCTTTAAGTCTTGTATGAAGTCACTCAGCTAGCGCATAACTTATGTAGCAGTAGTGTGATGATATCTTACCACCATCAGAGATCGACTCCCCCTCCCCACTCTTCTAAGCAGTGTAATTGGAAAGGTTAGCATATAACCCCAGGAGCCCTAACTTAGTTTCCCAGGACTCCTTCTATTCCTGATGTACGTACAAATACCTATTTTCAGGCAGATGACCTTTTCCCACAGATCCAAGGAGACTGACAATACAGTAATTTCCAAATCTCTGCAAAATAATAGATCCTCTTGAAAGTAAGAAATATTTTCCCCATTCAGAAAATACCTCGAAATAGCTAAGTTCTCCACTCCTGAATCAGAGGACCATTACCAACAACTCTCACCAGTTCCTGGCACTCCTCCTATGAGACTCACAACATCACACTTCTTTCTTTCACCTCACTCAGTGATTGTGCAGAACTCTGAAGAGAGGTGATGGGGAAAAAAAGCATTTTGGAAATGAGACACATACTCTGTTTTGGTAGAGCTCTATGGAAATTAAAGAGTTTTGTAAGCAGAAAAACTCATTAAAAAAGACAGAAATGCTACAATTCCAGTTTTGTTTTATGCACAGGGGTCTCCAAATGGGCAAAACCTGCACTTACCTTAAGACAAGCTGGCAAAGCAAGAAGCAAGGCAGAAGCAAGACAGAGGTTATTTTTCCTGGGAGAAAGACAGGCATCATAGAAGCTGCTGTTTCCTCTACTATACTACACATCCTCATGGGCATCTGTTTCTAGATTATTAAATTAATCTTCAGCCTGTTACTAATTTTTGTTTCTTCACAAACATAAACTCCCTTGACAGCTGTTCTGCTCAACTGAGGAGACTGTCGGACCCCAAAGGAAGGTTTTTGCATGTGGCAAAGAAATAGAAGTGGAGACTCTGGAACATGCAAGGGTAGATGCAGCCCTGCTCTGAATATGACTGATGGTCATGATTTAGTGATGTGACCCCTGAGTGTGTGCAGTGTATCAGGCTATGATAATTGGGGAAGTACGAGGAAGAGGAAGGAAACCTTTCCAGCATCATGGTAAATGTCCAACTTGGCTTGCTCCCACAGGAGACCCAAGAAATGATTCTAGCTTTGCTGCTTTCAGAATTAGACAGAGCACTCATCTTTTTGATGTGTCTTTCTCCCAGTAAAATCCTCATAGAAACAAAAATGAGGATTTTAAAAAAAATCTTTTCAAATTGAAAAGCAGCTTTAATTTTTGGGACTGAGAAATAATCAAATAAAACCAGCTGCCTACTCATAACTGCACTTGTACTGATGTAAGTTTGGGAGCACAAAGGTTTGTACTTGTCCTAGAGGAAGCAATGAGCCTTCAGTGTGTAGGTAATGGGAGGGAAGTTAGTTCAGAGAGCCCCTGGCCTCAGCACTGTCAGTCTGGCTGTGCAACAGGAGAACCCTCTGGAGACTAGAGCAAGCTGTTCACTAAACTACTTATTTCTCTATTTTGTTTTTTCTATAAAACTCAGCTGAGACTTTCTTATCTAATAGAGTTGATCAGAAGGGTAACTGATAAATTAGAGTAAAATACACATTTCTTTTGTTTTCAGTGAATTTTCACCTTGTTTTTATCAAACACTGTTCTTGTTAAAATCAGTAGCACGTGTAATTTTACACAGATGTTTTCGAGAAAGGAAGACTCTTGCAACCTCTGGGGGAAGGTATCAAACAGTTCTGCATTGTTTTTGAGGTTAATCCATGGAGTATCACAGAGTTATCTACATCTTCTGAAATAAGGTCTCATGATGCTCCAATAAACAAACTAAGATTATCTAGAGAACCAGAAAGACCAAAGAGAAGAGAGATGAGGAAGAAGAAACAAAAAAGCCTGTTTGATAATCTGTGTTATACTGGATAATGTAACAGCCCTGTCTTTCCTTGTAGCCTCTCGTGTGTGTTGAACAAGGAGAGAATTTATGTTTCTGTGGTGCTGTGCAAAAAAAGCCCCCAAGTTCTTGTAGAATAGAAGAGCTAATGAAGTCTGGCTTCACACTTCTTTACATATCGTGACTGAGTTTTCTGGTTCCTACTAAATGCAAACTACAACTGCCTCTAATCTCAGGATTTTTAAAGTTCTTAACAGCTCACCACGTGGACTCATGGGTGTCCGTGGCTTGTTGAGTCCAGTAATGCATCCTCCTAATCTAGCATTGTTTTCTTTCTAGGAGCTGATATTCATGGAATATTCATGGAACTTAGTGTTGGACTTTCAAGATAATTTCTGTCAATTTGGTTGAAAAGGGAAAGCTGAATTATTAAGGAGAAATGGCAGGCATTTCCATGCAAACTTGTTAAAACCTATGAATCAACAGAGAGATATTCAGGCCATCAACTTAAGGTGTATGATCACAAAACCTTATTTCTTTCAGACAATGTACCAAAGTTATTTCTCTCTTTTTGGGATTGGAAAGTCAGCATTTCCTTCTGTAAAACCAGTAAGAGTCTGACATTTTTCATAATTAGATCAGTGAAATTTCTGAGTACTACCAATGAGTTCAGCACAAGTCTGTTCATTTAGACATAAGGGAGCTCGAGCAGAACAGGAACTGGAGTCAAATCCATTAACCACAGAAGCAGAATTCTCTAACACAATCATAATTGATTGTCACATGCAAAAGTATAGTTCCCACTGCTATCTGTGATCTTGTCATTTGCTTGGAAAACTATCGCCCTGATAATTTACAGTATCATTATATTAGTTTTAAACATGCAGATTTTTTGAGACCATTCATGGCTGCACACTGACCTTGCACTAAATTATTTGTAATTAAATAAATAATTTTTATAGAAATAGAGGTCAAGCAAGAACTTTATAATGTAAACAAATAAATGCAATTAAATATAATAAAGGATAAATTAATATATACTTAACCAGTTTGATAATCAGTAAAGGCACAATTTTAAAATAAATAATTTTGTTGACCACATCCCTATTTTGCTCTTCATACTATTAACTTCCTATAGTCTAAACATTTCCCTTTATTCTATTTATCTGTTCTATTTGTCATGAAAGATAAAGAAATCAGTGAAATACATGTTATCAGAAAAGGTGAAGAGGAAATTAAAAAGCTGGTAACTATAAGAAACTTTTAACTCAGATCTCATCCATGCAGAGGAATAAATTGTGTTGCACTCTGTTTTTCTAAAGATAATTTTTAAAACATCTGCTTTCTGTTTGCTATTTCAATAAATTGTCTGAAACATCTACAAAAGACCCTGTCTTTTCACATTATTTGAATTTGACATCTCTGTGGATCATTTATTATTTTACATTCTTAACTTCATTTGAAATGAATAATCGGTCACAGCCGACAAGATTACAGAATAATTCTCTTCAGTGCTGACCACCATCATGCCTTGATGCTACTGCAGGAGAAGGACTGCTAAATGGTCTAAACAAGAAGCATACACATGTATACATATGTATTTATATTCATGTAGGGTTATAAAACAGGCTTTTGACATTCCTTGGTGTAACACAGTGGTGAAAGACTATCCTGACTTGTCAGGAATATGTTCCATTAACATTAACTAAGCTTTTAAAGTTATAATCCTTTTCTTGTTGTAAGTATTGACTTGTTTAGAATGAATTAAGGCATTGGAACTCAGATCAAAGGCCCTTACTAATTTTCTTATTTATTACTGGGAGTCAAGAAATCTATCCTGTACAATTCCTACAAGGATGCAGACAGAGTCGGGACAGACAGGCAAGTGAGAAGTGGGAACTAATGAATATTGCTCTGGTGTCAGACAGGTAAAGTACTCCCCCCTTCCTGTTAATTCAATCTGAACAATGAAGAGAAAAACCCAACCCACCCTTGTCTTGTTTGACTTAGACATGAACCCTTGATAAGGCTCTGGAAAACAAGAAAGTTTGTAGTAGATTTTAGCTACCTTTGGCTGAGTAACTCGTATGTCATAAAAATATGAAAATAGTGGTGTACTTCTGCAACCAGTGTAGACTCAGCTTGATATGCTGTAGATAACAGAGAATGACTGAGATAAAGAATAATACAACATTCTTACTTGAATATTACATACTTTACACTTCTCTACAGAAAGGATATCCCAGCAGGAAGGAGAAAGGTGGAGCACAATCCCTGTAGCATTTCTTGTTCTGCATTGTACAAAACTTTGTAGGGACACAGGAAGAGGATACGGAAGTCTCTACAGGAAAACGGAGAAAAGTTCAAACGTAAACAGCATCCAAAAAATTTACCAACAGTGTAAAAATGTTTAAAGCCACTCACATTATAGTTCTCTATACATCCTCATGTATACGTATTTTTGCAATTTCTTAATAAGATCTTAATGTGAATTAAACAAGCCATATTCTGTGGACTAAAGTAAGCGACAGTCTGTTTGGGAGAATATTCTTCTTGTAGCAGAATAAGCAAGTGCAGGACTAATAAATTTACACTGCAATCTCTATGAGACTTTGAAGAAACTTGGTATTAAGACATCATCCTAAAAACCACTTGCACAATAGATGCTCAATTGAAATCTCCTGAAGTCAAAGGAAACTCGCTGTAACCTCAACACCTTTTGAACATGGATGGGAAGCCTTTAGCAAAACCCAAGAACGTGTTTAAATCTATTATTGCATGCAGCTGGAATGTGGATGAGAGCAGTCTGGAGCAGCTGTGCTTCACCAGATGATGCAAATGGTGGGCTACAGCCATGTAAGCTATCCTCATAACACCATTGCTTACATTTGTTTTTGTCTTAAGCACAAAAGTGAGAGCCCATGGTTATCTCTTCAGGGTTTGTTTATGAAGGGTGGGCTTAGACTTGTGTTTATGTCTGGATATCAGAAGCCTACTGCTTGTGTCAAAAAAGGTTTTAATGTAAATGTGGCAGCTGTTGATAGCAGCCAGATAACCGCACGTGACAAAAAGACAGGACAATATTTATATAACTCTAGTTTTTGCTGCATATTGGTAGCCTTCTTAGGATGACAGCTATCACTAGTACGTGGTAAAGGGGGAGCATACAGGTGAATACACGTCAGATTTTCAATGTACTTGTTGTGTATGCTTAGGGTACGGGCACGAGAGCTGTCCTGAACTAATACATAGCAAACTGGTATAAGAAAGATTCATGGACTGGGAATTTTTAGAATAAAATCCCACCATAGACATCTTTCCAACCCCGTTCCCTGAGTTGTTTTGCCCAGCAAGAAGACAGCTGTTATGGCACACTTCACCAACACAGATCAGGTGCTCCAAAACAGTGTATTAAGTGCATTCCAAGCAAGCTGTTGTACATATGATCTACAGTCACATTATTCTAAGTAAACAACGTATCAGCCTATGATTAATCAGTATTTTGGGGTGGGGAGGAGGAGGTGAATAAGGGTAGGTTGGGTAGGGTTATAGAAATTCCAGGAAAGCTAAGTTAGGGTAGGAAAGGTTATATGACCTGTCTTGTCAACGCATCTGTAGTGAGATGGGGTCACGTGTCCTGGGGATGTCTCCAGGCGGCTGAAGGGAGCTCTGAAAGCTGTCCTCCATTGTCCTGGTTTGATAACATTTTTACATGTGATTTGCCATAATGAGCAAGGAGGACCCAACTGTTAGAAAGTATGCAAACTAAGATATGAGCAAGGGTATGAGTAACACAACCTTTGCAGAACAGCAGAGAAAAGTCTGCTGGTTTCTTAAGACCTCATTTACAGTTCCCAAAAGCATGAAGGCTTGTTTGTATGCTAATTAATCATCACACGGTTTTATAGTCTCTGTGTTTTTACCAAAGGCAGTACTTTCTCTTTTCCTTGACGACTTCTGGTCATAGTTTAGGCCCTTGACATCAGCACTAGGATGCATGTGGTTGGGCATAGATAAGGTGAATGGAGGTGCTTGGAGGTGAGTGGAGTGTCAGAAGCATTGCTACAGCCTTATCCGACCTGCACTGCACTTGTTTTCAACAAGAGCATGGCTACCAGACCTACACCCCATCCTGTTCTCCAGTCTTGCATGATTTCTCCCCTTCTTCTTGAGCCATACTCCACAACATTAGACAAGAAAATCCATATTTTAGCTGTACTGAAGGAAAAATATGAAGCTAAAGGGGTATCTGTGTCTCCTACCTTGAAGAACTTCTTTGGGAAGCTGCACAAGCTGGGAAGGCTTCCTATGGCTCCTGTGTGGGAAGCAGGGAGATGTGAGCACCTCCAGACTACTCATGGCAGGAACCTAACTACATTCTTTTAATTGTTTTTCTATCCTTTATTGCACATCAAGAAAAATGAGTGTACAAGGACATGTAGGGTAGAAGTATTAACACATATTCATTTTTTAAATTGTTTTGTGTAATGTGACTGAAAAAATTTCACTTGCTTGCAAGCAATATTATGCTTATGCTAATGGAAATCACGTCCCATAAGAAACACATAATGTATATACTTCATGGTCTGCACCAGTGTCTGGCTAGGGGATAATTTTGGCTGTAAAAACTCAAAGATATTTGGAAGATTTATTTGCTTTTCTGAAGCGTCTTTTCTATGAGTTTTATAATTGTGGTGATTGAGTATGAGAACAGGGAAGGCTTTAAAACAATGTTGATTACTTTATTAGAAAATGCACATGACCAAGACCATGGATAATTAACTTTGTAACTACAAACATGACAATACAATCATTGGAACATCATCATCAAACACACGGTAATCAAAAGAGAAACAAACACTGTCACTTGCACCTGACTGAACGCTGTTGAGGGGAAACGTCTCCCCAGTCATGGGCCGTACAAGGAAACACAAAAGTTTATAAAGTCACATATTGAAGACAAAATCTGCACATCATTTGCCATCAAAAGCTTTCAGAATTAGTGTGGGCTGAACAGAAGCAGCAGTGAGTTGTGTTCCTCTGGATCAAAACCGCTGAAGAACAGTAAAAGCTGTTCAATTATATTCAGGTGCTATGGTGATATTGGGCAGCAGCAATGCCTTGGTTAAGTTATATTTAGAGATTAAGTTAGAGTAAAATAGACAGATGGAAGACAGAAGAAAAAAAGGGATAAAATACAACTAAACTTTTAGCTCAGACCTTTAGTTAATTAGCCTGGGAAAAAACCTGCAGTAGAACATATTGAAAGATTTAAGAGACACACAGTGACCTCGCAATTAGTTAATCTTTGCAGCCGGATTTGACCATGGGGATATTCAGAGATTCATGGAATCCTCTTTCCCTGTTTTCAGGGACTGCTGACTTAGGTGCCATGGGCTCCTCCAACACACCACGGCATGACATTCCTGAAATGACAAAAAATCATAGGCAATTACATTGCACACAGGAGGTAATTCCATATAAATCTTTCACTAAGAAGGCAAACCTAATGAAATAGCAGATGTGATGCTTTTAATCTAAACATGTTGGGTCATGTGCTCTCTTCCACGGCAACATACAGGGAACACAAAACATTCAGGGAAGAAAAAATGTGCCAGAGGAAAAGGAATGTAAAAGCAGTAATTTCCCCAAACGCTCCTTCCTGATCCAGCACCACAGCCTTCTTGGGCTGGGTAGAGAACAGGACAAACACCTCAGGGTCTCAAAACATCATTCTCTAAAGACCGAAGGCAGACTTCTAATTGCAGTCCAGCAGAAATGCTCATTCACAGCCTCTGCCATGAGGGACTGGAAGGTGCTCCCAGAGGAAGCAGAAGTTCCCAGGGACTCCTTGGTCGAGGTCTGCACAGGATATTTGCTTCACTGTGTGAAGAAGCATTTAGCCTGTCTCCTGCCACTGACAGGAAACTTTTTAGGTTGAAACTTGTAGAATTTGCTCCAGAAAATGTGGCACGAGATTTTTGGTGTAGGGAACCTGCTTTGGCAGGGAGGTTAGACTCGATGATCTCTGGAGGTCCCTTCCAACCCCTACAATTCTGTGATTCTGTGATTCTGCGATTTTCAACCATTTGATGCTGACATGCAGTTGTGTTTTTTTCCCCTCTAATCAGATCTAATTTTCAACAGCACGCAGTTTTGTCATTGTCTGCTGTTTAACCCTTTTCTAAAGCTTGCAGTTTTACCTAAGACAGCTCAGCAAAGCCCTGGAAGAAAGAACATTTGAAGGGGAACAATGTAAGTCCATTCTTTTGAGTTTCCAAGGGCTTACAGTCAGCATTACACCCTGGAGGTAGCGCTGTACAGTACTGCAGACAGTGCTCTGCTTGCCAGTGAAGCTGTCTGGAAGATGAGATAAAACCGAGGACCTGGCCATTCTGTGAGCAGAATGGATCCTCTGGGACTTTTTGCAGTATTGAAGTTGTTGGCTCTGAAGCCTGTGTTTGTCCAGCTACGGGGAAGTGTGAAAGAGGAAAGCCAAACCTGCAGGAAGAACGTTCATCAATACTGATGCAACATTTGTAAGGCGTTTATACAGAGTGTTGTGAAGGGCAATCCGAAATCCGGCACAAATTAGGCTGTTGTTCCAACTCTGGTGATCCATTTCTGTACACTCGCTTTCCAAAATCCCCTGGGAATCTCCTTGAAACTGGGCAGGTGGTTCCTCAAGCCAGAACTACGAGGAAATAAGCAAGAATGGTCACTACTGTTTCTGCCTCACAACTTGTGGTGCTATCAGAAACACAGATATAAATCTGAGAGCTCTTCACAGAGCCTGCAATCTGGAAAAAAACACAAAGTATTTAGAGAGGGCAATATAATATATACGTGCACTGAATACACTTGTAGTTAAATTAGTAAATGAAACGACCATTATTTCCATCTGCTTTCAACTTCATTTTTGATAATTACACACAACTGTAAACACAGATGTACTTTCAAAGAAAAAGGTGCGCTGCAAAGTGACCTTGTAATTACTTAGATTAAACTAATGTGGGCTCAAGACTGAGCGAATTTACACTAAAGCCTTGGCCAACACAGACATGAACCTCAGCCTGAAGAGCTTAAATGGAGCTCTGCAGAGCAGCAAATCTGCCTATATTTTTTCTTTCTTTGCTTTAGATAGGTTAATTATAGAAGCACATGAGATTTGTGAACAGTGTAAAGATACAGCAGAAATGACCTGAAAGGACCGAAAAAGCCTGGTTTCTTAATTGATGTAATCTAATGAAAATGAGGCAGAATTGCGGTCACTACGCTTAGGAATGCTTTGGGGCATATTTTTTTCTGCAAAAAGCCAGCTTTATAAACAAGGGCTCCTTCACAGACTGTACAATTGCAGGATGAACAGACCACAGGGACAGCTTGGGTCCACATGTTTGTTCAGGGCTGATCTGAACCCATCAAATTAGGAGCCTGAGCTGTGGTGCTGTGCCTTCCTAGAGGAAGAAGAGCTATCTCCAGCCACCCCTCACTCCTTCTGAGTGTGACAGCTGTTGTCTGGACCAACTTTGAGTGACAAATAACAGTTGTGATGTTAAACCCCCAAATCTTCACAGCTTGAAGAATTCTAAAGCTCTTCAGGCTTTAGAATTGACAGTTGTAATAAGTGCTGATGGGTGGCATAGGCAGAAACAAGTTGACTGGAGTCCCTACCAAACACATAACTAGCATTTTTACGACTACATCAACCAACAGGCTTCCTGAATGGAACTGCTTTTGTAGAACAAAAGAGCTCCTACACAGTACAAACCTGCAATTTTCTTCATTCATCATCTTGTATTCTCACATCAGCCAATTCTTAAGGACAGCCATAAGTCTGCATTAATTGAGCTAGGCAGGTATTATGGATGAGAGAATTTTAATAGCAACTCTGTAAAACACAGTATTTTTATCAAGTACATAGATGCAGCTTCAAAAAAATATTTTCCAGATGACATCCATATTACAAGAATCAGTAGCCAAAAAGTTCACATCTTCTTCCACCTTCAGCAGAGCTTTCTGAATTCTTCATGTCTCCAGCATATCCCAGTGGCTTCTTTCAGTTGAACAGCATCCTCACTTTCCTCACCATCCCCCGGGTGGTACGAAGCTCTCAGATGGTTCCTGCCTAGCCCTGAGCATGGCACCTTCATTTGGGTCTCAGCTTCTCTACGTGGACAAAGAGGGACGAGTGCTGCAGACAAATTCCTAGGGCTCACAGTAAATAAAAAGAACATGTTTACTTGTCAGCTTTCTTTTTAGGGACATAACATTATTTCTGTAAAAGAAAAGAAGTCACTGACTTGGTTTGAAGAAGTAATACCGGCTGTGAGAGTTTATTATCTCGGATCTCCACACTGCCAGTACTGGCCAAAGAAACTTCAAAATGTCTCTGCTTCTTCTCTGATTCACAATATCAGTGAAGGATGAATGCAGAAGATGAAGGTAGGCACCCCCAGCTGTCGGTCCAACACTGAGCTTTTGGTGCTGTGAAAGCCTCTCTGGCTGCCTTGCTGATGGAAATCGGGTCTGCAGTTGCACTCCCCAAAGGAAGGTTGATTCCTGTACCCTGATGACTGAAGCACCTAAAGCAAGGACTTAGTCCATTGCATGTTTTAATCTAGGTAATGTGCTCCCTAAAGTTAAATGTTCTAATGTTTCTTTGTTTGGGAAACACGAAGCGAGCAGATTCCACATCTGTATTCTAAGATTCAGAGTGACATCTAAAAGGGCATTATTTAAAGAAAATCATAAAGCAACATCATACGGTGTGCTGGTAGGATGCTATGCTTGGTCCCCCATGCCATGTTAGAAGACAAGAAGGGAGAACCCACCAACTTCCCTAGAGCCCATTTGCTCTCTGCCAGCTGTTGGAGTGCTGTTGACTCATGACTAGTGGCCAACAGTGGCAATCCTTGTTAGTTTCATCAGAACATGGAGCATACTTTTGTTCCCAGTGACACTGTCTGTAACATCGCCACAGGGCAGTAAAAAATCAGCATAGCTTCTGTGTTGTTTCATGTTGAGAACATTTTTGAGCTGTGATTAGTGTTTGAACGATAAATGGTGTAACTGTTAAAGCACAGCGTAGTACTTACTGATGGTAACACATTCTGTGCTTAGTAGCATCACTGCATTTTACACCCTGCAGTCAGAAAGCATGTCCCTCATTTGGAGAATTTCCATATAAATTTAGAAACGGACAGTGTAATCATAGAGTCAATAAATCTCCTAAGTTTGGAAAAGAGCACTTACATTATCCAGACCAACCATCAGCCCATCCCCACCATGCCCACTAACCATGTCCCTCAGTGCCACGTCTACACTGGTCTTGAGCCCCTCCAGGGTCCACCATCCTCCCTGGGCAGCCTATTCCAATCCCTGAACCTTCCCTGATGCAACTTGAGGCCATTCCCTTTTGTTCTATCACTGTTATGTGGCAGAAAAGGCTGACTCCCGCCTCACCATAACCTCCTTTCAGATCGCTGTTGAGGGCAATCAACTCTCCCCTGAGCCTCCTCTTCTCCAGACCAAACTAGTTCCCCAGTTCCCTCAGCCGCTCCCATCAGACTTGTGCTCCAGACACCTCACAGCTGTATCGTCCTTCTCTGGACAACACTCCAGGGCCTCCTTGTTTTTCTTGCACTGAGGGACCCAGAACTGAGCGCAGTATTCAATAATGCAGATATAAGAGATAGGAGAGAAGCCACATAAAGATATAAACGCCTTGGGCAACGCGTTCATTCTTACAAATCCAAACACACGGTTGAGAACCGAGGTCTGAAAGTCACCGGTCAAAGCTTAAATCCCGCTCAGTGCCTTTCTGCTGGTCTGTGCTATCTGAAGCGGGAACGCTCTGCTCAGATTCGATGATTTGAGCAGCCCTTGACTTTTAGCGCGTACTTTTCCTCGATTTTGCGCCACATCGTTCTGCCGCCTTCTGTACTTCAGTACCAATTTGAGGTCCACCCCGGGGACATCCACGCACGGCCCCGAGCTCCGCATCCGGACACCGCGATGCCACCTGCGGGGCCGCTCCGGGGCCGCCCTCCGCCGCCGGGCCGGGCCGAGGCTCCTCCCCGGGGGTGTAGCACAGGAAGAGGTGGAGGTCGGGGGAGCTCCTCGTGAGTGCTCGGAGTTCCCGTTAGTGCCGTGCTATGTGTGTGTCTTATGTTACAGCCATGCCGCACATCAGTGGCCAGAGCGAGGGGAGAGGGGAGGAAAAGCCTGTTTACACAGACTGCAAACCGCCTGGGGAATAATGCAGGAAAGGAAGTGAGCCGGCTCTCTGTCTGACTGCTCCGACTTCCTGCTCACACAGACACACACACACACACAGACACACACACACACACACACCCCCACCGAAAAAAAAAAAAAAAAAAAAAAAAAAAACGGGGAAAAAAATCAGGATCTCATTACAACAGCAACAGAGCGTTTGCAGAAGGCTGTCAGCATGGGAAAGCGGGGGGTTTTACCCGGCTCCCTCTGAACACCGCGAAGCAGCGGGAGGGACCCGCACGCTCTGGGTAGGTACAGCGCCGCAGCGCCGGGACAACAACCGCAAAGTTTCGGGGGTCTGCGGGGAGCGCGCGGGTCCGGGCGGAGGGCGGGAGGGGGCGGCGAGGAGCCCCGCGCGGATCGGGCTGCTGCCCCGGGTCGGGCGCTGTGAGTGAGGGGAGCGGGGAGCGCCGCCTCGGGGGCTCCGCGGAGCCGGAGGCTGTCCCGGGGGTAGGCGAGCCCCGAGCTCCCCGCGGCTCACCGCGTTCCCCCGGCCTCACGGCTCGGCTCCCCCAGGCAGCGTCGCGCTGGCGGCGGCGGGGCGGTGTCACGGCGGATATGGGGCGCCGGAGGGGTCCCCCGGAGCCTCCGTGAGGGCGAAGGAGGCCGGAGGGGGGATTGGGGGGGGAAAGGCTGCAGCGGGAACTGCACGAGGGGCTTTAAAAAAAAAAAAAAAGTGTCGGGAGAGTTTCTGGCTCGTCTGGAAACAGCAAGACTAATTGCCATGCGCTTCCGGTTTGAAACTGGCAGCAGACAACATCTTGAAAATGAGTCACTGCTGCTCACAAAGAAACTCTGTGGTTTTCTCCCTCTCAGGTTTATGTATTTGCTCTTTTTACAGTTTCCTTTGTAGTCCTCTGCGTTCTGCCGGCCCTCCCCCTCCCGCTCTGTCCCGAGACCCCTTGGCCGCCGTCGGTAGTTTCCACCACCAGCCTAAAAACACTGCTAATGTTTGTGAGGAGAAAGAGAGAGAGAGAGAGAGAGAGAAAGGGAGAGAAAGTGGAGAGTTGTTTTTGGATCTGGCTGTGCTGAAGGTTAGAGGGACTCTGATGCTGCAGGGGGAAAAAGTTCCCTGAATTTTCCACTGGCTGCAGGAAGAGAGCCCATTTAGTCATGGCTAAGTAATGTCTGCACACACACCAACTAATCTCATTAGGAGTTTCCGTTCCCTAACACAGGAGGGTTTTGTGAAGCCCTGACAGCCCTTCTAGCGTTGCAGTTGAAAGGGAGACAAGTTACATCTTTATTTACTCAGGGGCGCAGTGCTGAGACAAGTATGCACGGTGCGGTGTCTTTTCAGTCATGGGGACTTGAAAAGTCAGTGGTTGCGTCCCATTTCAAGCAGAAGGTCGTGGTTCGTGTTGTATTTTGCTCTTACAGACTTCCCGATCAGTTTGGATTGGATACGATGCAGTAAATGCTTGCAGAAGGCGTAGTGCAAGGAGTGGGATCCGTGCAATGCAGCTCAAGGCAGACGCACTCTGCATCCATGACAGTCAGTGTGGTTGCACTGTGAAAAGACACTCGTGTGCCCAGGTGCTGAGGCCTGAGCACGTCTGAACTGAGCATTCAGTCCTATAAGATCACCCTATCGGCACTTTGCGCGTTGCATTGTCAGGCTGTATTTATTTTGTACACATCGCTTTTGAGTCGGTGCTTTGCATAATTAGTTTGTGGTCATTTATTTCCATGGTAGTTATGAAAAAGTGCCTGTGTTCAGAATTAGAAAGGATTTTGCTATGTCCCAGTGGTCTTCAGTTTTAGCCTTTTGGGGGGGTGGGGAATGGTCTGGAGCAAACAGAAAATGGAGTCTCGCTTGTGGTTTTTTTTCCTTCATGTCCAAAAAATGTGACTAAAATTGCAAGTAATAGGAAATAATACTCAACTACTTAATTGAATTATCATGTGATACCATTAAACCTAGCAAGTGTTGTGTGAAGAAGCCGTGGCTGGATGGAGAATAATTGCTGTGCACCACGTGTTTACCTTTGAGGATCTTCAGTGTTTCCTGTACTTTCTGTATCCAAGCTGCACAAAACAGTTCTTCATTACTGTTGCTATACGGAGCAGTTCTATTAGTAGATTGGTGTCACAGCCTTCAGACTTGGATGCCTCTTGGTTTCATGGTTAAGCAGGGAAAAATTTAAGAAGAATACATGAAACAGAAAACGCCTAAACTCTTCCAGGTGAATGCAGTCATTGGGTAGTGAGGGCTGTGTTCTGTTTTTTTTTTTGTTTGTTTATTTCTTCTGTAAGGTTTTTGAGAGGGAGAGAGGAGCATTAATGGGCAGAATATTAAAAGTAATTTTGGGATATGTGATGGAGCAGTCAGCAGACAGCACCAAGACTTCTAGTGAAGAGGCTTTCCTTGAAATACTGCCTCTGTAGTAGGCACGTTTATTGTCCACTGCTGTGTTAAATGTTGGTGGGATTTCAGTGTGCCGTCTGCTGAATCAGTGTGGATGAACCACTCACATTTGTCCAGACAGATAGGAAATTTATGTAGTGTTCATATACAGTATCACTCAGCATACGTTCTGTTCAGAAGAGAAAAAAGTCCCAATATCCAATAGAGCACGATGGTTTTTGACTCAAATAATTCAAGTACCATAGAGGTTTTTCACTAAAAGTATGATTTTATTCTTTCCCTGTTTTAATTTATGAAGTCTATCATGTGTGAAAGGATTACATGCTACTGGCTTAGGGGTGAGATAGGGGTGTCATAATTGCTTATATCTCAGTTTTCTCATCACCTCTGTGAGTTGTTCCTAAGAGTAAAAACTGACAGGCCTTTATCGTTTTAGATACCACCAACTCTTATGTGCAGCAGCTAAAACAAGCGCAGGGGTAGAAACTCAGCACAGCTTTCCTTGTAACTGTGTTTACAAAACACAACGCACACGGATGCTTTCATATGCAGAAATAAAACTTTGCCTTTACCTATGATCAATTCTCACTGCTTACTGGTGTCCCTATTACTTAATATTTTGTTCAGCTTAAATCATGAAAACAAATCAAGTGTCTCACTCTGAAGGCCAAAGAATTCCCCTTTGCTGTGTTCTAGCTCTGATGGTCTAAACTTCACTTTCTTATAACGTTGTTCTTGGGACAGAGGCCAACTTCAGGGTGTGTTGCAGTCAAGGTATTCCTATAGGACTGATGGAGTGACAGTATGACAGAAGCTGAAACCTGCTTTCATTAACAAATCTGTTTCAGAGGACTTGCTGTAGAAGGGAGGTCTCCTGGCAGGTTCACCAAGGTGCACTGGAGCTCAAGGCTTGCCCTGAAGGCCATACTCTTACATGTACTCATAGTGCTTATGGACACAGGGTTTCTGCAGCTGCATAACAAATGTGAATCTTAGCTTTAGGAGTGCAATTACATGACATTAAGTTGCTTCAGCAAATCAAAGGAAAAAAGTAATGTTGAAATGAAAAGACATTTGGCCACTGAAGATTGGAGCGAGTGGAATGGGACTGGGAGAACCAACGTCTGGCTGTTTGTGATGTGTGTATGTGGTGCACCATGGTGACCTCGTGCAAAGTCTGTATGTTCGTGTAGTTGCAGTTATCTCTGTTTGGTGGCTCCAGTGTGCAGTGCGTCCAAAGGCAGCTTTTTGCATCCCTCGTAGAGCTGTGAGTCTGATTACAGGAAGGGACACTGATTATAGGATGTGTCGAGCCCGGGCTGGTTTCAAAGGGTGCTGTTGGTTTTGAGCTGCTGTCTTTGTAACCACACCCAATGGTTCCTGCAGAGGCTGTCACTTCTGGGCCCTTGGAAGCCATCCTGTGCCGTACATGCGAGGGGTGATTCGTCACCACTCTCCCCTCCGTGCTGTCCGCAAGAGGGAATCTTGCAGTCTTGAATCATGAGGCAGATGTTTACTTGGTGTGCGGCTTCTGAAGTGAATCAACTAATATTCTGGAAGCTGTTGAGAGCTCTTGAAAGACTGAATGTATCTGTTCTCATGTTGAAGTGTTTTGTTGAGTAAGGAATGATTAAAGAGTTAGTCATGATTTTCAAGAGAATGTCAAGGTGTGGGTACAGGAAGGCCAGCTCACTGCTCTGCAAGGCGCCCGGCCACGTGTCTGCAGACAAAGCAGATGGAGCACGGAGTGCTCCCCGTCTCTGTGCTCCATGCAAACAAAGTGCACCATTGTCTTTACACCTTTTGTAAGCTGCTTGTGGATTTAGATATACCAGCAATCAGACCACAGTTCAGGTTCTGAAGGGTTTGCTTTTAAGAGTGGATTTTAACCCGCGAGCTTTTGGAGGGAGAGTTGCTTCCTTTCTAATAGCAAGAACTAAACAAAATTCCTGCTGTAAGCATTGGCACGGAAATATATCGATATGAAAATATCACATGCCAGTTAATTCAGCACCGATTGGTAACTGCAGGCATTCTGCATGTTTAATTTTACATGGATACTGTGGTGGTTTCTGCAATACCAAAAAGTGCTCTGGAACTGCCGGTGTGTCTGATCAATGTAATTCATGGTCAGTATCTCACAGGTTACTGAATAACTAAATATTCAGGTCATTATTTCAAGTTGTATTATACTTACGAACACTGCACCGAATTCTGTAATGCCATTAGCAAATGCAGCTCCACTGAAACTTTTTCTCTTCTCTGGTGTTACGGTTAGCAGCACCACCTCTGCCTTTGCCCTGCGGCAACCGTTGTGGTGGTTTGGGGATCCACACTTGTCTTTGAGCAGTGGTGTGGGGCAGTCTGTAGCAATGCCTTGGTGCCTGCATTCTGCCCCTCCTTTGGGAGGAGTCTGCTGATGCCTACATGCATGAACTGCATGTTGGAAACTGCTCACCTGCAAGGATCACACGTATGAACTTCCAAGATGAATGTCTCTAAACCATGTGAAGAAAGTTTCCTAAACTCTGTCACATTCTCTTCCTACATGTGGGGAGTTAGATACAGCTTAGACCATTCAGGAGAAGAATTTCTGTAGGAAGCCACAGGCTGTGTTTTGGTTCTTTAAAACACTTAGATGTGTCTTTATTTTTGAGTGTGTCAGTGCTTCCGTGAATGCATGTTGCAAGCACTGATATGCATTGCTAAGCTGGGCCTTGACTGTCACTAGGCATTAGTGTTTGGTTCCTGCTAGCTTTGTGCCATTTGCCTGCTCTGAGCAAGTCCTTCTGCTCTGTCATAGCCTTGCTTTAAATTTGGCAGTGTCTACATGTACTAAGCATGCAAACGATGCTGCCTGCTCTGTGAGATTTCCCCCAGACTCATTTCAGAATCATTTAAGTCATGTCTGAGTCTCTGCTTGCCAATTTACTCTGCTGTCATTGAAGACTGAAAATGTAGCTGGGATAATCTTATGCTGATTACTACACATATTTGCAAACAACACTTAGTTTCTTCAGCTTTAAAGGATACTTTTTATATTTTGAATCTTGTGGATCCCAACTGAATCAATGGTGTGGGGTGCAATTTTTCCTCTTCTCATTCTCTCCCTATTTTAACTGTCTTTAAATTATATAGTGAATCATTTGATTGTAATTTTTTTGATTCTTAACAGTCATTCCAAATTGGTAAGGGCTTTCTAAGCACTAACCTAAGTATTAAATCCTGATAGTGTGATTTTACCAGATGGGTCTTCCTCCAAAAATGCTGGTGAAGCAGCAAAGAAATCCGTGTAAAATAACACTTCTGCAGTTGTACCAATAAGAATAGACTTGTGTTATAGAACTCATGGAATCATAGAATGGCCTGAGTTGAAAAGGACCACAAAGATCATCTAGTTTCAACCCCCTTGCTATATGCAGGGTTGCCAACCACCAGACCAGGCTGCCCAGAGCCACATTTGCCACAGAGCCAATCCAGCCTGGCCTTGAGTGCCTCCAGGGATGGGGCATCCACAGCCTCCTTGGGCAACCTGTTGCAGTGCTTCTTCTCATGTAAAGAACTCATCTAAAGAATCAAAATATCTACAGTTGAATGTCCTCCTGTATGTTTCCCACTGCCATCTTGCAGAACAGTTTACAGCTCATCTGGAAAACATTTCTATTACACACCCATTTGCCTCTAATGTGGTGACAGCACCTCTTCACTGTGTCTCTGTCTCCCTCTTTGTCTTTTTTTTTTTTTTTTGTAGCAAATTGAGCAGATATATTTTACTGTGAGCTTTTGGGGAAGGATGCTAATGAGAGTTATTGTTGTAAATGCTTATCTTGTGGTAACGTTGAGTGGCCTCTGTTGTATCAAGACATGGTACAGCATAAACAAAAAGTTTAGAGACTCGAGCACTACTATTATCTCTTCTCAGCAATTTACGGTAATTCACGAGAAGAAATAATCTTTAAAAAGCACTTTAAGAGCAGATTCCTATTGGTGCTGTTAGCAATATCTGGAGAAAGTTGTCTATGTTCAGAGCATTTCTTTTGTGATATGCTAATATGGCTGAGATGGGAATTGGGATTAACATAGAAGCCCATGAAGCCTGGTGACTCAGCGTGTGGTTTGGTGCACTCTGCAGGTGTCATGTGGGGCTGGTACAGGCAGTGTGTCTGTCCTGCCCTCCTTGCTCCCAACAGCACTTTCATTTGGAGGCTCGTTGGTGCACATACGTCCACCAAAGAGTATCAAAGCTGGACTGGTTGCTGCTCTTTCCTGGGAGCGGGATGCATTAAAACAGGTGCAGTCTGGTCCAAGTTGAGGAGGGGGGATATCATCTTTATTTAAATGTGAACTCTCATCCTGGAATCAGTGTGCAGGTCAAAATCGTGGCTGTTGTTGGTTCTCCAGAGCAGCAGAGACACAAACAGACCAGTTGGTTTATTGATGTCATTTCTAAACACAGGCAGCCTAGGCTGTCCTTCTGAAGTTTGCTGTAGTTATTGAAATACTCTCGTTTCCCTCTCTCCTTCATAGCTTGCCACACCATGGCAGTTAGTTCAGATAGACAGGACATGGACAGTACAGGAGGCCAGCAGCGAAACCTTCTGTTGGCTGACATCTCATGTATTCTAAGGTACATTCTGTTGGGTATTCCAGTGGCTGATGGGTGATGATAGGGGAAGTGTGTGGGTGTGACCTTCAAGTTCTTGCTGGTGTTCTAGACAAGTGAGTAATCTTAGAAGCTAAAATAGTCTTTCAATTGGGTTTCAGTTTAGCTTAGCGCATGGTAAACATGCATAACAGAATTTTGATTAGCACTGAGAAGGGAGGAGAATACCAGATTATTGAGATTTTGACATGTAAGAGAAATTCTTAATTTGTGTTCTCATTATGAGATCTTTCAGAATTAATATCACTTAAAATCAAAAGTAATAAGCCTTTACTGGCATTGCAACTAGTTGCTCATTAGTTATGATTAAGGAACTTGCACTGTGGCTCGTGCTCTGTGAACTGTTAAGATAGTGCTATTTGGAAAGGGATTGTCTGGGTAAAATGTCTGTATATGCACATATGTTACCATCTGCCCAGTTGCATGACACCACTTTCAGTGTAATGCTGTGACTGAATCCTCTTGCAATGTGAGAATGTATGGGCGAGCTGGTTATGTTACTGACTAGTTCAGTGACTCCTTGTGCTAATCCTGCGTGTTCTGACAACTTAGTGCACATAGGAAGGGGAGCTCTGGCTGTAACCTTGCTGAGCTGCGGGTCTTGCAGAGACGGCCAGCTGCCTCAGTGAGCCTGAGCAGAGCTTGCATTTCCTTTCATTTTGACCAGCCTCCCCTGTCAGCACAGCATTATGACATGCTTGTCCAAATGTCAGAAAAATCCATTAATAGGGGAAGATGATTTAAAAAAACTGAAATATAAAATCTTTTAAAAGCACCGTTTGATCCAGCTGATAATATTAATACACCATCTAATATGTTACAGCCACTATAACTCACAGAGCATTTGGTCTGCTGTTGCAGCACTGGAAATTCTGGTACTTTGGTTTAAGATAGGAGTACTGACAAGGAAAAAGCATTCAGAAATGATCATGGCTTGGGCTGTCAAGTAGACTTCTGGGATAGCCGCTGTTCCCGAAGGCTGCATCGTCTTAGGGACATGGTTAGTGGGCATGGTGCTGGTGGGCTGACAGTTGGACGAGGTGCTCTAGTAGTCTTTTCCAGTCGTAGTGATATTATGATTCTGTCAGCCCTCTTGTTTTAGCTGTTTTTTTGTTGCTGTTTTTCATTGTTTCTCTGTACGTATTGTCTCTGAATTTATCGAAGAGACTTCAGAAATTTTATATTGGACAGTCCAGTAACCGTGGGCTGCATCCTACCAATTTCAGCTGAAATCTAAGAGGAAGTCCTGTGGGGAAAATAAACACATAGAGCTGGCTTTGGAACCAGAAGTCCCTCTGATTTGCAGCGTAGTGTGTTGCCAGCGTGCCACAGATGTGCGCCACATGAGGAGACAGAAAGCAATGCGAGGAGCCTGCACTCATTTTACATCTTTCCCAAGGTGCATGGCTGGGGCCACTGTAAATTTATGTTGTTCTGTTTTTGGCTAGCTTTACAAATAGTTGAGCAGGTTGTTTTTCAAGCCTTTCATAGAGAGGCTGCTAGCCTAGCAGTATTTCCTCCTGCTGTGGGCTTCTGCTCACTCTGATTCAAATAGTTTCTTGCATCCTTATGTAAGGAACTGGAGAACTGCATCCTTGTGGAGACTGCATACAGCCCTGTTTTAGGGGCGGCATCATCACACCTCCTTGGCAGGCAACCAGTCCTTCCTGGTATTATTGTGTAGGCAGTGGAACTGAACTCCTTTGGATGCCCACCTCAGCTTCCTTTGATTAATTAAGAAAATGAAAAACTGAAAACACTGTATTTCCAAATATGCCTACTAGAACCATTTGTAGATGTGTGTTACAACACCGGTGCTTTCTTTTCTGCAGTGTCACTTATGTTAGCATGTTGTATTTTGCTGGGTCTCGCCGCTGTCTCTCGTGTTGCTGTTAGCTGCAGGAGTCTGTTTATTTTTTTTAAATGTACTGAGGATGTAGCAGTGGGAATTCTTGCTTGAGTAGGAGACCCCATAACTTGCTACACTTTACTGTCAATAATCTCTTAAACTATCACGTAGAAAGGACTATTACATAGGAGTGGTAGAGCAGGCATAGCTTGTATGGCTTTGCTGAGGACAGCACCAGCAAAACCCTTTGCTTTTCTGGCACATCTTTAGACCAGTTTGGATTGATGTGGCAGTATTACTGTCGGAACTTCTGTGCTGGGGCACTCTCCAACTTTTTCTAACGTTTCCACTGGGTGGTGCTGCAGGAATTCCTTTTTTTTTTTTTTCTTTTTTTTTTTCTTTTTTTTTTCAGTTGAATCTGCATTTCCCAGAAAGACGCCTCTAAAGTATAATAGGAGGAAGTCCTGATTTAGAAAGTTTTTGCAGTTTCAACACAATAGATGAACTTAGAGGATGCTCTGGCAGGAAATGTCCTGGTTGCTGGATGTGGAAAATTGACCAGCGCTCTGTCTCATGCACCCAGCCAGGTCCCTCAAGTGCCTTGGATGCAGATCATACTTTTGGTTTGATTTATTAACCTTTAACAGAGAAAGTTCTGCATCATGTTAAAACAGGTATATTTACACACTTAGATGTGAGCTTATTTTTTCCAGGCCAATTAAATTAGCGGCAGGATCTCCTTGGATGATGAATAGTTGAAAACTTCCTAAGTAAACAAACCGATATTTGTTTTTCCTCCTTTCTGGCAGAATCATCGACTTTTCACCGACCACATCCTATTTATCACTCTGGAGGCATCTCTGTTGAGAAACAAAGTGTGAGGACTGACTCAGGCTTTTGCCTTGTGCTTTCAAATGTTTCTTAGCAGAAGTTTGGACAGACTTGGCAGCGCTCCGTAACCTCCCATGGTATATGTGTTGCTCTGCAGACTGATCTTCAATGGATTCTTGATTTCTTGATTATTCTGGGCTTGTTCAGACTGGAGAAAAGAAAGCTGTGGGGTGACCTAATTGCAGGTACCTTTCAGTACCTAAAGGGAGCCTATAAAGAGGAAGGGAGTGAACTCTTAGAAAGGGTAGATAGCAGCAGGGCAAGGGGAAATGGTTTTAAATTGAAGGAGGGAAGATTTAGGTTGGATGTCAGGGGGAAGTTCTTTACAGAGAGAGTGGTGAGGTGCTGGA